>NC_057807.1:617709959-618009959 GCF_018294505.1 Triticum aestivum | reverse complement strand
TGGACATAACACGTTTATAAAAATGACCGGACCTAAACCTGTCTAAGGGCCTCTTTGATTTTTGCGGAAAAAAAGGTCCTCTTTGATTCGCATGACACTGAAAACACAGGAATGGGGATAATATGATGGCGATGAACCGAGACGAGGAGAAGTCTAACTCAGTGAGAGGTTAGAGTTAGATTCTAACCCTGAACTAACTCTAAACCAAAGAGGTGTATGGATGGCGGGGTTAGATTGACAATAAATGCTCTTTCTCAATCATTTGATTACTTTGGACCCTATTTGCTGCCGGATTTGGTGTGGACGGCTCTTCTGTGGCCTCCTCCCGCTCACAATTGACATAAACGAACCATCTTTACAAATCAAGCATTCAAAACATGATAATTTTTACTTTGTCCATACAAATGAGATATCCCACTTAAACATACAAGTTGTTAGTCAAGCTTCACAAAAAACACACTCCATGAAACAAAGCATGAGCTAACTCATCATGGAAGTCATTCACGATAGGGAGGGAGCCCGGAGCCCCTCACGCACCGAGGGAGAGGAGCTCGCCATCGTCGCTCTGGAGGAAGGCTCTGTAGAGCCCAAGCCCCCAGAACCCCTCCAATGCCGGCCCTTGCGAGTTGAGGTCGACACCGGCATGGGTAGCAGGGCCGCTTGCCGCCGACTGGGAACTTAATCTTTGGGCCTCTAGAAATAATACAAGCCTGAAACTGAAATACCTAGAAAGGTGAACTGAATCTTTGGGCCTCTTGAAATAATGCAAGCCTGAAACTCAAATACCTAGAAAGGTGAACTGAATCTTTGGGCCTCTAGAAAGATTTATTACCTCCTCAAGCAGCATCAAACAATTCCATGCGTGCACCACAATTAGCGCTAGAGCGAGCAAGATCAATGATATGGCTGTGAGACAGAGAAGGAACGAACAAACTCACCCCTCTCGCGACTTCCCTGGTAGATGCGCCGCCGCAGCGCACGACAGAAGGAGAAAAACGACCGGTGAAGGGGGAGCGGGGCGACCTTAGAAGGCCGGAGGGAGAGGGTGGCCAGAGTAGGGCGGCGGAAGGAGATTGAGGGCGGCCGAAGGAGAGAGAGGGCAAGCGGTGCTTGGGCGGGTGGCCCTATGGGGAACAAAGAGGAGTCGTGCGAGAGGGGGGAGCGATCCGGTGCGGGCAGGGGGGGTTTTTTAGTTCTCTTTTAGTGGGCCCGAGGATAACTAACCCAATTAGAACCTCTCCACCGGGCTAGTTTTTTTAGCTGGGTTAGAGCAAACTATCTCGAACTAACCCTCGTGTTTCGATAATTTGAGGCTATTTCAACCCAAGCTAGCTCTAACGCAGGGATCCAAACAAAGATGAGTGTTACTGTACATGCTACAGTGTGGACCATAGCACATTGTTTTTTATGGCCATATCACCACATTGTTTTCTACTGCTGGTTCACTGGGCTGCCGTGGTTTGCACTGCTGGTTCACTGGGCTGCCGTGGTTCACACTCCTCCGACCTGAGTAGTAGTAGTACTAGTATATACTGCGCCATTCTTTGCTCCTTCTTACTACTCAGACATGTGGGAGAGCCAGCATCTGGGTCGACGTGTGATGCACCAGATTAGAGCGCGGAACGGAAGGGGGGCATCACCCCGGTCGGAGCGCCAGTAATTCATGACTATAGTGAGTGGTCATATCGCAAGTCTTTCCAGCAGTAATGCACCGTCAAATCGCACAGCCCGAACTTTCCAGTAGTATCTCTACTCTTATAAAAAACAGAGTTGGTGATGATGGTGTTCCTTCCATCCTGCAATATAAGCCGTCCGATTTATATCTGAGGGATAGGAAGGAAAAATGGAAATTTTGCAAAAAGATACCCACACCCACTCAACATTTGCAAATGAGGCCTTCCCTCGTTCATCCTTTTCTCCCACAAGATGAACTACTCATACAAATGCATCTCGATGTTCCATGCAACGCATGGTCATCTTGCTTGTGATTGAGAATCAGCCACTCGCTCACCCTCGTCGCCTCTCTGTCGAACCGCCTACCCGAAAACTACCGCGTGTACTGCCCGGGAAAAGCCCCGCCCTCAACTTTTAACTACGCAAAAATAGTTCGAGCTTGTTCGTTCTATATAAATACTTACAGTATGTTTATTCACTCATGGGGTTTTTCAATGAATGGAGGGGCAGGGAGCACAAGTGAACAATACTAGTACTACTACTAGTAGTAAGTAGGAGTCGTACAGTAGTCACCTTAAATAGTAGAGAGTTTATTTTCTTTAATGCCACGTACACAAATTGAAATGCTTGTTGTGGAGAGAAAAAGATAATCACTCCACTATATATGTACGCAGGGGCCTGAGCGCTTGCTTTACTAGGGTTGCTATCTTCATTCTCTCCCATTCTCTCGCCCTCTCTGGATATAAACAAGACAGCAGTAGCAACATTTTCTCTCTGCTCACCACTGGTCACAGATCCGTCCGGATCCCTTCGGCCGGTGTGTGTAGAGGACTAAAAGGTGCATCGTTCACGCGGTCATCACCGCCGAGGGAGGAAAACAACAGCTGTCGGAGGGGCCCGATCCTCTGCCCGTGCCGTTCTCTCCGACACAGCGCCGGCTCGGGAGGTCCTCCGACCCTTCTTCGTCCCTGCCGTATTGTCCGCAGATCCGACCTACCGCCGCCGACATCCCGGTGACCCTCAGGTATAAGTTCTTCGAAAGCGGCCTTGCTCTACTGCCCCAGCTCCCCACGTGTCTGCATGTGCATCTTTTTCTACTCCCATCAGCTCCTCCAAAGCTACTTCATGCATTCGAATCTAGGGCTTTTTTCAAACAATGAAGAAAGGGGGGAAAGTTGTAGCATGAATCTAGGACTTGATTCAAAGAGGAAATAATATGGTGAATGGAGTAGAGACCGGATACCCAACCTGTCTCTTGGCTGAAAAGGGAAATAATGGGAAAACACAGTAAAAACTGGATAAGGAACATATCTATTATTGGTTGAAAAAAGGATAGAAAGTGGCGGCTGGTGGACAAGTCAACATAGTATGTACAGGATTAGATTTGCTGCCCTCACATAGTAAAAGGTCTTCAGGATTAGAATTGCTGCCCTCACATAGTAAAAGGTCTCGGGATTAGATTTGCTGCCCTCACATAGTAAAAGGTCTCCAGGATTAGATTTGCTGCACTCACATGGTAAAAGGTCTCCATGATTAGATTTGCTGCCCTCACATAGTACAAGGTCTCCAGGATTAGGTTTGCTGCCCTAGCATGAACAAACTCGGCATCACCACTTTATGCCTCCTTGTAGGTACATTGTGCTGATGCGTCCACTGTCGCATGTCCTTATACCACCTTTTGTTGTTGTTAATGTATGGGTGCATGTAAAATGAAGCGATCACACTGTTACCTTAGGAACATGTCTAACCAGTGTTATTGTTAATGTAATGCCTCCAGTGATAAGATGCAATTAAACTGTGTTACAAATGGCACTCATGTTGTTTTCCCTAGTATGATAAGTAAGTTGCTCCTTTACGCTACTGAGTGTCCTAGTGTCCCACGGTCCCATGCCCTTAAACCAACTCTTTAGCTGATGTTGATTTACTATGTCTGGTAAACAAGAAATGCCACCATTAAAGTAATCCCATATTTGAGGAATCTCGTTGTTGATCGTAAAGCTTCTGGTAACATGAAACATTGCTGACGTTTTAAAATTTATACTGTCCTTGCGTGATTGCCATGAACATAATTAAGATGCTTCTTTTCATTTTGTATATGTTTCGTATATTCTTATTGACCAGCAACTGTTTACTTTCTATCTTTTTGTGCAGATAGGGATATCCATTTCACCTTGTTGCTATTGTGACCTTTTGGTGAACTGCACAAAACACTATTTTTTGGAATGAGTGTCTTGTGCAGTTCAACTAAAATGTCAGGTGGGCAACATCTCTCAATTTTGGTGGAACTGCACAAAATGGTGATTGGAGTTTCCAAAATCTTCGTCAAGTTCTGCTGGTAATCTCGTGCAACATTCTATTAGCCTTTGCAAGATGAGCCGCCACTATCACCAAAATGGCACTTTATTTTAGTGGAACTGCATAAAAGGATAAGAAAATTATAGTTGCACCTTACATGAGCTGGAAAGCCAACCTTAATGTTCCTCAATTTTAGTGCAACTACTAAAGAAGAACCTGCCAGCTCGCGAGAGCAAGTACTTCTTGCTAGCTGAATGATGCAATCTTTGCTTCATTTTAGGTGAACTGCAGAAACAGGCGCATGAATTGAATCATGAAACTCCAGGAAGGCCTCATCCAAGTGGAGCTGTAGGTTGAGTTCAAGGAGGCCACTATTAAAGTGAAATCATGCTCTTCTTGTTTGTGCTGTGCAAACAGGAATATTCAACTACAGATGTTGTGACGGTCAAGAGTATTCGCCAAGTTCTTCGATTGTACGACATGGCTAGCCAAGATGGATTTAATCCCGATATTCGCTTTATCAAAAGGCTCTAATGGGTTGGTTATGAATCTTGCAAGCTGGGAATCAATGAGATGTGTAGGCATCTTTGTTGTACTTATTATTTGAATCTTATTTGTTGGTTCTGAATCTTGCAAGCTGGGAATCAATGAGATGTGTAGGCATCTTTGTTGTACGTATTATTTGGATCTTATTTGTTGGTTCTGAATCTTGCAAGCTGGGAATCAATGAGATGTGTAGGAAACTTTGTTGTACTTATTATTTGGATCTTATTTGTTCGTTCTGAATCTTGCAAGCTGGGAAACACGACATGATGATGCATAGGACAACAACCATAACACACAGTTCAAACTTGGTAGTATTATCTTTGTGAAAGTGCGACAAAATGTGCTGATCGTGTGCGTCCTGAGAATAATAATTCTAATTGTCGTGCATGTTGATCCTGTGGCACTGATAGAACGAGCCAATGCATTGGTTGTTTTAAGTATAAATTTTTAAAGCTAATTAAATTTAAGTAAAGTGACCACTAACTCCTGTTATTACAGTACCAATACAGACCCGTTCGTGAACTGACGTGTGGCCGGAGTAGGTTTCTTAATGGAGGCGTTTGAATGCGCCGAGGGTGCATCTTCTGTCGGGCGTGCAGCGGACGAGGGAGGGGTAGTAACTATTGTCACATGTACACACTTAGTTTACTGTTGAATCAAGTTCCCCAAGAGCTAAAAAAAGAACTGCTGTCGCAGCCTACACACTCGTCACTTTAAGAGACTCCAATGGTGATCCGAGGGGTGAGCCTGTTGGATATGGACTTAGCAAGGAGTTCCCCTTTGAGTTCGCTGTTCAGTCCTATGGCTGCACCAAGTTGAATGTGATGTACACCAACGATCCGGACTGGGTGAAGCTCTACCTCGCCGAGTTCAAGCAGTACCTACAGGACGAGAAAGCACAGGTTGTAGGACTAGACTTTGTGCCCATCCATTCGTCTGGACCGGTGGATCGCCGTCGCCCAGGTATGTGTGTGGTACGAGGTTCTCATCTACCACTTCTGCAGGGCCATCAGAGGTTCTGGAGCATTCGCCCGTTTCATCGGCAGTGCTGACTTCACCTTCACTACGGTGGAGAGAAGGAAGAACACGACGATTCAGCCATCTGGTGCAACAAGCTTGTCGACATCCAGAAGCAATACAAGATCATGAGCAACGGGCAGGAGAAGGACTCCATGGTTGACCTCGCCGAGACCATCATCGACCCCTGATACGCCAACATGAAAGAAGACAACAATACCAAGGACCTAAACACGTGGGATGTACATCTGAATCTAGCCTACATAACCTATGCGGCCAAGGACACATACGCATGCTACGACATGTACAGGCAGATCTTGGACATGAGGGCATGTCTGCTTCCCGTAACCGACGAGTACACAGACAGCCGCATCGTCATGATCAAGCGTGCCATGAAGGTCTAGATGTTGTACTTTATCTGTTTATAAGCACCTTTATCATCTGAGTGTTTCATGCATTTGCCTATGTGTCGTAATTATCTGTTTTATTTGAAATATTTCTTTAAGAACCCATTAACCTGACTGCTTTTTAGTGGCTATTTGCTTATGTATGTAACTACCTCACTTGTCCGTTAAAAAAACTAGTTCACTCGGCCGCCGTGTTTTGAATCTCCTTCCTCCCAACATATTCCCCTCCTCAGGTGGACCCAGCAGGTCCCTGAATTTTCTCCCAGTTTCTTTTTCGATGTAAACTAAGTTTTCTCCCAGTACTTTTCCCTACAACCAACTCAACTGTCCCACGTCTAGCCTACAAAATAATAATATCCCACGTACTATTAACTCATCAAATTTAAATCATATTTTATTTCGTAACTTGAAAGTTCTTACAGAATAATAATAATAATTGTTTATATATAATTTGGCAAGTTAACTCCTAGTGATTGCGTACATAAGCTTGCAAAGATTTTACTCACCAATGCAGTAATAGACGTGCAATCATCTGTTTATGTTTTTATAACATTTCTCCATCTAGCCCAACATGATATTTTCACCCAGCCCAACAAGTCCGCGGATTTAGAGAAAAATGAAAATGGGATTTAAATTCTACCATATATAAATGGGCTGCATAGATGCTACATCATTGTTTCACCCAGCCCACCACATGGACTAAAAAAACAAATGGACTGGTTGACATGTGGGCCAGTAGGTCGTAGCCTAAGAAGGCATTGGATTTACATCCAACGGCCGGTATTCTTCTTCAATCTCTTGTCTTCTTCCCCCAGCGCTATCGGGACCGCCTGCTCTAGCCTTTGGCGTCCAGCGGTGTTGTTTTGCGCTCCTCAGTGAAACGCTACCCCGCCGACGGCCAGGCCATCCCTCCACTCCACACCTCCTGTTATTCTCTACCGAGTGTAAGCCCACCCCGCACCCGAACAAGTCAAGTTTCCCACTCCTCTCCGTCTGCGACTCCACTGCTATGTCTTCCCCATCTCCGGGTCGTTCTAGTCTGGGGCCTCGCCGTCGTCCACCGCCTCGGTGCGCTAGGCGCGGCGTGGTCAACATACAAGAGTCATCGGAAGAGGACTGTACATTAAGAGCATGACAGCTAGGACCCATGAGGTCCATGGTGGCAGGCAAGGAAAGTTCCTCCTTATTACGCATTGTACGTGGACTGTACGTTGGAAGGGCTTATGTATTTCATGAAAAAAATGTTCCCCGCACTGACAGGTCGGACCCACTAGCTATATCTTCGCACGCAAGGAAGTGCCTCCTTATTACGCACAAAAAAATGAATACCCCCTGCTAGATGGGA
This sequence comes from Triticum aestivum, assembly GCF_018294505.1. Lineage (NCBI taxonomy): Eukaryota > Viridiplantae > Streptophyta > Magnoliopsida > Poales > Poaceae > Triticum > Triticum aestivum. Next base: position 618,002,675 of record NC_057807.1, on the reverse strand, counting down.
CCCACCATAGTGGGTGGCTGACTTGTGGGCCTACTAAGTTGATGGGGACGGAGGGCTTTGTCAATTTAGTCAATATGAATGATTCTAGCTCGAGTGACCGTACGATGTCCATCCAATGGCCATAGTGCTTGTTCAACCTCTGATCTTCTTGCTCCAGCCGCCCAAAGCAGCACCGGTCATGCCATGTGCTCCTGCCTCTCATGGCTGGCTGTGATGCCGCGGAGGCCTCACCGCCCCCTACTACTCCCATTGCTGGCCCAGGGCATCCCTCTACTCACCCACACCCCCTGTTATTCTGTGGCGACGGCAGCCTCACGCCGCAGCTGAACCATTGAACCCTCGTACTCCTCTCCGTGTGGGCATCCACTATCGCATCTTCCCCGGCTCCACGTCTTCCCCTTCCTAGGCCTCGCCGTCGTCCATTGCCTTGGTGCTCTCGGCGCGGCGTGGTCAATGTGGACAACGACCGACTTCAATCGGAAGAGTACTGTACATGGAGAGGCTGACAGCTGGTTCAACGGCCGCAGCTGGGTCCAGGGCCACAACCCAGTTTTTTTGTGATTTGCCAAGTAAGTCGCTTTGTCAGGCCTGTTGGGCTGCAAATCTTTCAAGACAAGGAGAGCTTCATTCGGCTGGCCGAGAAAATGGCCTATCAGTAATGAGAAATGGGTTGTACATTTTTAAAACACATCAAACTAGCAACTAGTTTCAAATTTCTTTTTTCATTTCGAGATTTTAAATTGCATTGATTTTTATGTGTGGACAATTTGTTGGATTTTATATTGATATACATTTATTTTTAAAATCAGTTTGAATGTGACTCGAAATTTCGGGATTAAAAACAGTTCGGACCACAGCGAAATATGCAAAATTTCTTATAATTTTTAACCGTGGCCACAATATGGGCTATAATGCTAACAAAAAGAATATGGGCTCCAAAAAACCCTTAAGAATTAGCAAATGGGCTGCAAATTAATAGAAATAATGGCAGATGGGTTGTATGTTGTTTTCCACAGATTTGAGGCTTTCCTAAAAAAAGGTTGACGCACAAGCAGTGACTGTTGGATGTCCATCCAACGGCCGTCGTGCTTCTTCAATCTCTGATGTTCCTGCTCCAGCCGCTCAAACAAGCGCCGTCGGGACTATCTACTGCCTCCTCCCTTGGCCGGTTGTGCTGCCGTGCAGGCCTCACCGCCCCACCGTACTCCCATAGCTGGGCTAGCCATCCCTCTATCACCCACACCTGCTGTTATTCTCCGGCGAGGGCAGACGAACCAGTAAACCCTCGTACAGTCGTTCTCCCCTCCGCGTGGGAAACAACTGCCGAGTCTTCCCTGCCTCCGGTTCGTTCGCTTCGTAGGCCTCACCATCGTCCACCGCCCTGGTGCTCTTGGCGCGGCCTGGTCAACATGGTCAACAACCGACATGCATCCAAAGTGGACTGTACGTGGAGAGGCTGACAGCTGGGTCCATGGCCGCAGCAAGGAAGTGCCTCCTTATTACGTGAAAAATAATTATTCCTCCACCTGACAACAGGGACCCACCGGACGAGCCACCGTATTTTGCGAAAAAACATTCCCCCCTGACTGCTGGGACCAACCAGCTACATCTTCTTACGCAAGGAAGTGCGTTTGAAGAAAAAAACGATTCGCCCCCTGACTGCTGGGACCCACCAGCTACATCTTCGCATGCAAGGAAGCGCCTGACAGTCGGGACCCACCTGGTCGAAGCGTACGTAGCGTTGTCATTCTGGTCGCGAGTACATACTAGTGGATGTAGAGGCGCGCACATGTCAAAGTACAGGCGCGCACGTGTCGTAGTAGAGGCGCGCACATGGCATGTACACGTACGTACAACGGCCAGGGTGCAAGAAAGAAAATACGACCACGTATGTGTACATACGGGCGGGGTCTCGAACGCCTACTTGTGCATACGTACGGCCAGGGCTCATGCACATGGCTGGGTCGGAACGGAGAAACAACATCTTCGTTGTGTTCATGGGGAGACAACCGGCTAGGTCGGAACGGAATGCGTCGTCGTGTTCATCGGTAGGGCTTGGACGGAACTGGCGATGGAAACGAGGCCTAGCGTACCGCAGAACGGAGGAAACGACCTTGTGTTCGACCGTCCACGTTCGAAACAGGATCCTGTTCATCAGGAGGGGTCTGGCGTACTGCAAAATGGAGGAAACGGACCTCCTACGGTTGAAACAGGGGTCCTGTTGATTGGGAGGGGTGTGGCGTACCGGAAAACGGACGAAACGGACCTCTTACGGTCGAAACAGAGGTCCTATTGATCGGGAGGGGTGCGGCGTACCGCAAAACGGACGAAACGGACTTGTGTTGGAGCGCTACGGTCGAAACGGGGGTCCTGTTCATCGGGAGGTGTTGGGGATATAACTACTGAGTATAAACCGCCCAGGAGGGGCCGGTTCATGCTCAATGGGACTGAAGCCCATAAAGACAAAGATGGCGCTTTACTAATGAAGCTTAGAGGCCCAAATCCCAAAGGCGGATTAGGGCCCGTAGTTGTCAACCGCCATAAGTTGTGTAACTTGTATTGTAAATTAGGGAAAGGGGGAGACCGAGCCGGATACTTATATGAGCCGGCTTATGGAATCCGTAAACTGGCCAGGCGTCAACCTGTGTATATAAAGGGATGACCTGACGGCTGTTCAGGGACAAGAAACAACAACTCGAAAGCCAGGCATAGTGTGTTCGCTCCCTAGTAATCGAAACCCCAATAATTCCATCACAACTTGTCGGGGATTGGATGCGACATATGCCAAAGGATGGCTTATCATGGTGGGAGCGAGTAGAACGTCGCCGGTGCCAGGAAACGGGATGAGGTGAAGACATGCACGCCGGCGGATCTTACCCAGCTTCGGGGCCCTCCGGGGAGATAACACCCCTACTGCTGCTCTGCGGGGTCTCCGCATGATCACTAAGGCGAAGTGACTACAAAGTTGCTCCTAGAGCTGTATTCTGGAGGTAGGAGAAGGCAAGGCTAGCTCTCTCCTTCCTATATGATCTGGTCTAATGCTTTGCATGGGTGTCCCGGGGGGTTTATATAGGCCTACCCCCCGGGGGTACAATGGTAATCCGGCTGGGCGCGGGGCCCAGTCGTCTGTCTCTCAGGCCGCCGTCTCCCCTGCCGACTGCTGGGGCCCGCCGACGGGTTCGGTACTGTAGCCGTGCTTCTAATGACGCAGGCTTGGTCATGGGGTCGTGGCAACAGTGCCGCTGTCTATCACACGATCACTGTCGCCATTCCCCGTCTTGTCTGGTTAATGGCGTGTGGGGCCCGTGGGAGGGGTCGGCCGACTCTGGGGGAGCCGACTCCCACGGGTCCGTCTTCGGGGCGTATCCGTCGTCTTCTTCACTCTCGCCGATAGGCGGGTCCCACTGTCTTCGAGTCGTACAGGTAGGTCGTCGTGGCCATAGTGCACTGCCCACTGTGGCCGAGGTCAGGGTAAGCATGGCAACAGTGCCACGCCACGCTGGCGATATTTAGCGATACGACTCACTGTAGCCATGCCATCTCCTCGTAGGCAGGGTGTGACGGCCATACGACTCGAAGGCATAATTTTTATCATACAGATAATCAAAAGGGGCAGCCCCGAGCTCGTCTCGGGGGGCCCGAAGTCTCGGTACTTTAATACAAAGGGGTAGCATGGTACATACTGCATCAACTGTAAAATCTTCAGAGGAGATTTGCATTCCATGGTCGTTCCGACTCTTTGCTAGAGTCGTCTCTCTTGCATTCCATGGTACATACTGCATCAACTGTAGGAGTCGTTGCCCAGCACTTTGCTGATAATGAAGGGGCCTTCCCAAGGTGCCGACAGTTTGTGCTGGCCGGCTGTCCGCTGGATCAGCCGGAGCACAAGGTGGCCCTCTTGGAAAGATCATGGCTTGACCTTCCTGTTGTAGTATCGGTGCAGGCTCTGCTGGTAGATGCCGGACCGGCTGAGTGCCAACAGCCGGCCCTCTTCCAGCAGATCAACACCCTCTTGACGTGCTTCTTCTGCTTCCTCCTCGGTATACATGGTGCCTCGCGGGGAGTCGAACTCTATGTCCGTTGGGATGACGGCTTCAGCACCGTAGACGAGGAAGAAAGGCGTGAAGCCGGTTGACTTGTTTGGAGTCATTCGCAGGCTCTAGAGGACGGCTAGCAGCTCCTCAAGCCAACAGCCGGCCGAATGCTCCAGTGGTTCGACCAATCGAGGCTTGATGCCAGACAGGATGAGGTCGTTTGCTCGCTCCACCTGGCCATTTGACTGCGGATGGGCAACGGACGCTAAGTCCAGTCGGATTCCCTGCGTCGTGCAGAAACGGGCCAAGGAGCCTTTGGCAAAGTTTGTGTCGTTGTCGGTGCTGATGCTGTGTGGTATGCCGTACCGAGTCGTGATGTCGGCGATGAAAGTCACTGCAGTTGGACCATTCAACTTCTTGATGGGTTTTGCTTCTATCCACTTGGTTAACTTGTCCACCACGACGAGTAGATGAGTTAGGCCGCCTCGTGCCGTTTTGAATGGTCCCACCATGTCCAGGCCCCAAACTGCGAAGGGCCAGGTGATGGGGATGGTCTTGAGCGCGGAAGCCGGCTGAAGCGGCTTGGAACAGAACACCTGGCACCCTTTGCATTTTTGGACTAGTTCCTTGGCCTCTTCTAGGGTAGTCGGCCAGAAGAAACCGTGCCGGAAGGCTTTGGCGACGAGTGCTCTTGAGGCCGCATCGTGGCTGCACTCGCCTTCATGAATGTCTCTGAGAATCGCTTTGCCTTGTTTTGCCTTGACGCGGCGTTGGTAGACACCAGTGACACTGCGCCTGACCAGCTCTTTGTTGACTGTGGTGTAGGCTGCCGCTCGGCATTGCACTTGCTAAGCCAAGATTTCATCAGCAGGTAGCTCTCTGTTTACTAGGAATTTGAGGATGGGCTGGGCCCATGAGGGTGCTGCTATTTCTTCAATTGCCACTATTGCGACTTGGACAAGGGCGGCTGGGTGGGAGGCAGTGGGCTGGAGTCCACGGCCGCTTGCTGGATCGGTGCAGTCCCCGGGCCGAGCTCTGGAGTCTTCGGGCTGACCGCCTCAGTCCCCGGGCCGGGTTCTGAAGTCCCCGGGCCGGCTTTGACTGCGGTATTCTTGGAGCCGTCTGTAAGAATTCTTGTGCCGTCTGCTGGTGCTCTTGAGTCGGATCCAACTTCTTCGGGGGGAGCCCGCACAAAGACGGAGTCTTATTCTGGTGAAGGCTTTATAGACGGCTTGAGGAGGCGTTGAAGGGCGATGCCAGATGGTATCGCTTGGCGGGTGGAGCCGACTCGTGCCAGGGCGTCTGCTTGGTCGTTGTCATTTCTTGGCACGTGAAGGAATTCACACCCTTCAGAATATCCGCTGAGTTGCTGCACCAGGAAGCGGTAGCTCACCATGTTTGCATCTTTGGCGTCCCAGTCGCCAAACGACTACTGGACCACCAAATCGGAGTCGCCATAGCACAGGATCTGGCGGATGTCAAGCTCTTTGGCAAGCGGGAGCCCGTGAATGAGCGCCTCGTATTCGGCAACGTTGTTGGAGGCGGCGAAGTGGATCTGCAGTGCGTACTTGAGCTTGTCACCCTTAGGGGAGGTGAGGACGACGCCGGCTCCCAAGCCGGTGCACATCTTGGAGCCATCGAAATGCATCCGCCAATGGGTGGAGTCGGGTGCTAGCGGCAGGTACTGGGTCTTAGCCCAATCGACGAGGAAGTCGGCCAGTGCTTGTGACTTGATGGCGGTGCGGGGCTGGTAGCAGATGGTGTAGGGAGCCAAATCTATGGCCCATTTGGCCACTCGGCCCGAAGCATCTCGGCTTCCAATGATCTCGACCAGTGGAGCTGTGCAGACCACAGTGATTGGATGCTCTTGGAAGTAAGGCTTCAATTTCTTGGCTGCAAAGTGCATGCCGTAGCACATCTTCTGGTAGTGGGGGTAGTTCTGCTTGGAGGTCGACAGTACCTCGCTCAGATAATATACTGGTCTCTAGACAGGGAGCGCCTTGCCTTCCTCCTTGTGCTCGACTACAATGACTGTGCTGACTACTCGGCTGGTGGCGGCAATGTACAGGAGCATAGGCTCTTTGCATGTCGGAGCCGCCAGCACAGGGGGAGTAGTCAACATCTTCTTCAATGGGAGAAATGCTTCGTACGCTTTGTGACTCCACTGGAAAAAGGTAGTCTTCTTCATCAGTTGGTACAAAGGGAGAGCCTTCTCGCCCAGCCGACTGATGAAGCGGCTGATGGACGCCAAGCAGCCAGTGAACTTCTGCACGTCCAGTAGTCGGCAGGGGACTTCCATCCTCTCGATGGCTTTGATCTTTACAGGGTTGCACTCTATGCCGCATTCGGAAACCAGGAAGCCAAGGAGTTGGCCTGCTGGTACTCCGAAGACGCACTTCTCAGGGTTGAGCTTGATCTGAAATCGGCGCAGATTCTCAAAGGTTTCCCGGAGATCCTCCAACAGTGTTCCGCGCTTTTCCGTCTTCACCACCACATCGTCTACGTAGACGTGGGCGTTTCTGCCGAGTTGCTTGAGGAGACACTTCTGCATGCAACGCTGAAAGGTGGCGCCGGCATTCCTCAAGCCGAACGTCGTAGTCAAGTAGCAAAAGGCTCCAAACGGCGTGATGAAGGCAGTCTTTAGTCTATCTGCCGGGTTCAGCTTGATCTGGTGATATCCTGAATAGGCATCTAAGAAGCTAAACAGCTCGCATCCGGCTGTGGAGTCTATCACCCGATCAATCCTTGGCAAAGCAAATGGGTCTATTGGGCAAGCTTTGTTGAGGCTCGTGTAGTCGATAGACATCTGCCATTGCTTGTTCTTCTTCAAAACTAGGACCGGGTTTGCCAACCACTCTGGGAAGAACACCTCCATAATGAAGCCGGCCGCTAGGAGTCGAGCTATCTCTTCCCCAACAACTCTTCTCTTTTCTTCTGACAGGCGGCGCAGGGGCTGCCTGACGGGTTTCACATCAGATCGGACATGTAGCTTGTGCTCGGCAAATTCCGTCGGTACACCTGGCATGTCTTTGGGGGACCATGCGAAGATGTCTCGATTCTCACGGAGGAAGTCGATGAGCTTGCATTCCTATTTGCTGTCTAGGTTTGCACCTATGACAGCGTGCATCTCCGGGTGCTCCGGGTCCAAAGGTATCCTCTTTGTTTCTTTAGCTGGCTTGAACGAGCCCTCAGCTTGTGAATCCTTGGGGTTGGGCGACATCTCTGGCTGCTTGCCGGCCATTGCCACAACCCGATCAAGGAGCCGCCTCTCAGCTGTGATCACCAGGGACTCAGCCAGCCGACTGCTCTCAGCCGAGCAGGCGGACGACTTCCTGTAGTCACCGGCTATGGTTAGAATCCCCTTTGAACTTGGCATCTTTATCTTGAGGTAGGCGTAGTGGGGGACTGCCATGAACTTGGCCAAAGCAGGTCGGGCAAGCAATGCTTGATATGGGCTTTCAAGGTCCACCACTTCGAACCAAACTGGCTCTCGGCGAAAATGATCTTTGTCTCCGAAGAGGACATCTATCTGGTTCTTGCCGATTGGGGAGCAAGAAAGGCCAGGTACAATGCCGTGGAAAACAGTTCGGCTGCTTTGAAGCTGTCTCTGCTTGATTCCTAATTTCTCCATGGTATCCTTGTACAGGATGTTGATGCTGCTGCCTCCGTCTATCAACACTCGCGAGAAGTGGGCGGCCCGCCTATCAGTGGCCAAGGTGGCGCTTAAAACCAAGGCGCAGGAGCCCGGATTTGGCATCACCTCTGGGTGATCAGCTCTGCTCCAACTGATAGGCTTCTCGGACCAATGCATAAACTCCGGAGTATCTGATGCTACTGCATTTACTTCTTGCTGCTGCAACCATTTGCTACGTCAATCATCAGCCACACTGGTGAACACTACATAGGCTCCATGCTCTTCTGGGTACTCATCTTGTACGGCGCCAACTGGCCTAGCAGCCGGCTGTTGGGGCGGCTGTGGAGGCGGCGGCCCAGAAGGCGGAGGAGGAAGGAGGCCGTCTCCCTTGGTGATTCTGGTGAGCCAGTGGCATTTCCGGGTGGTATGGTTTGACGGCTTCGCGCCGCTGTGGAACTTGCAAGGACCATCTAGAGTTTGCTCGTAAGAGAAGGCCCGCAACCAATTGGACTTCCCGCCTTTCGATCACTTCGCCGGAGGCTGCCCCTCAGGTTGCTGGTCCTCGACCGTCGCAACCTACCGACTGCTGGAAGTCGGCTATGGGGCCTTGCGCTTGTGATCATTCTGCTGTTGTCGCCGACTGGTATCTCCAGCCGGAGTCCTGGGAGCCTGAGGGGCCACTTTTCCAGTCGCATTAACTTGAATCTCTATCTTCATGGAGGAGTCAGCCGTGGCATACTTGTCTGCTATGACCAGCAACTCATCAAGGGTTTCCGGCTCGTCACAGAGGAGCGTGTGCTTGAGGAGGGTGCCTTCTCTGCACCCGGCGGTGAAGTAATCGATGGCCTACACCTCGTGCATGCCCTCGCAGGAGTTCCGGAGCTCGCCCCAGCGTGTGAGGTAGTCGCGAGTCGACTCATCTTGGCCTTGCACGCACAAGGAAAGCTGGCACGGCTTGGGGGGTCGCTTGTACGTGCTCGTGAAGTTGCGTATGAAGGCCTTGGTGAAGTCGACCCAACTGTTGATGCCGCGGGGCTTCAAACTGTTCAACGATGTCCGGGCCGTGCCCTGGAGCATGAGTGGAACGTACTTCACGGCGACGCGCTTGTTGCCGTTTGCTATGTTGACGGCCGTGGAGTAGTCAACTAGCCAATCTTCCGGCTTCACGGAGCCGGTGTACTTGGGCGTGTCTCGGGGGAGCATAAACCCTTTGGGAAAAGGATCATCTCGGATGCGGGGTCCAAAACAGGGCGGGCCCAGCTCGTCTTCTTCTTCCAACGCCAAGGATCGGTGAAGTCGGTCGATCCGGTGGCGGGCGTCGTTCTCTCCGACTCCCTCTCGACGGCCAAGGCGGTCACCGACAGTCGGATGTTCAACAGGCGGCGGGGAGACTCGTCTTTCTCTTGTGGAGGGGGAGGTAGGTAGTCGCCCTGCCGTTCCATTGCTCTAGGGCGGCCGTCTTGGTCGCGCTCGATGGTGATGCGAGTCCGACTGTGGCTCACAGCCGGATCCTTTTCTTTCCTTCCGCGAACATCGCCAGTCGGTGTCCGCGACATCGCACCTTGATCTCGGCGGGGAGGCAAGTCGTCATTTTGTCGTTGCGGCGCCTCCGTGCGGCATCCGGCTTCGTTCTGCGCGGCGGCCACTTTGAGGAGCCACTGGACTCTCTCCGTCATCAGGCGGCGCTCTTCGCCTTCGAAGTTGTCTAGCTCGTCCGCCGCCACCTGGGCGGCGCGGATGTTCTCCGCTGGCGTGGCATATACAGGGCGATCATCCCCGAACAGGTTGGCGATGGCCGCGTCGCGTTGCCGAACCGCGCCTAGGCGGCTAGGCCCAGTCGGGGCCGGCGAGCCGCCCACAGCGCGATCCATCTCGCGCTAGTAGGCTTCTGACAAGCGTCTCATGCTTGCCAGCTTCTTCGCGCCTTCGATGAGCTGAAGGCGGCGTGCCTCCAGCGTCTCGGCATCAGCGTCCTCCAGAATGGGCGCAGTCAGGTCTCGCAGAGCCGCGTCGAGCGGGTCATGAGCTCCCTCACCGGAGTGCTCGCAATGACTGATAACGAGCACCTCCATGATGGCGCTTCCGCCGCCCTCCTCGCGAGGAAGCGGCTCGTCGTAAACCACCACATTGGTGGGGAATGTGTCGAGCGACACACTGTCGCAGTCGACTAGCATCGGGTCGGTGGAGCCGATGGACTCCAAGTCCACGGCAGGCTCACCGGCGACGTGGAGATAGCCGAGGAGGCCCATGAGGAGGCTTTCGGGGCCGCCCGTGCCTGCGTCAGATGCAGGCTTGTCGGAGATGCAAACCTCGCCAAGAATATCGGCGAGGCAGCTCGCTGCGCAGACGTCGTGGATGCCTTGCAGTGCGTCGGGGCAAGCGCCATCGGGCGTGCCGGGCTGGCTACGCTCGCTGGGGAGGAAAAGGGTTCCCGTCCAGAGCAGGTCTCCGGACGACGGTGCACCTCGCCCCATGCTGGGCGCCAAATGTCGGGGGTTGGATGCGACATATGTCAAAGGATGGCTTATCATGGTGGGAGCAAGTAGAACGTCGCCGGTGCCAGGAAACGGGATGAGGCGAAGACATGCACGCCGGTGGATCTTACCCAGCTTCGGGGCTCTCCGGGGAGATAACACCCCTACTGCTGCTCTGCGGGGTCTCCGCATGATCACTAAGGAGAAGTGACTACAAAGTTGCTCCTAGAGCTGTATTCTGGAGGTTGGAGAAGGCAAGGCTAGCTCTCTTCTTCCTATATGATCTGGTCTAATGCTAATGGATTCCAACCCTTTGCATGGGTGTCCCGGGGGGTTTATATAGGCCTACCCCCCGGGGGTACAATGGTAATCCGGCTGGGCGCGGGGCCCAGCCGTATGTCTCTCAGGCCGCCGTCTCCCCCGCCGACTGCTGGGGCCCACCGACTGGTGGGCCCCGCCGACGGGTTCGGTACTTTAGTCGTGCTTCTAATGACGCAGGCTTGGTCATGGGGTCGTGGCAACAGTGCCGCCGTCTATCATACGATCACTGTCGCCATTCTCCGTCTTGTCTGGTTAATGGCGTGTAGGGCCCGTGGGAGGGGTCGGCCGACTCTGGGGGAGCCGACTCCCACGGGTCCGTCTTCGGGGCGTATCCGTCATCTTCTGTGCTCTCGCCGATAGGAGGGTCCCGCTGTCTTCGAGTCGTACAGGTAGGTCGTCGTGGCCACAGTGCGCTGCCCACTGTGGCCGAGGTCAGGGTAGGCATGGCAATAGTGCCACGCCACTCTGGCGATCTTCAGCGATACGACTCACTGTAGCCATGCCATCTCCTCGTAGGCAGGGCGTGATGGCCATGTTGTGTCCGTACCCCGGCTCGCCTATCATGGCGAAGGTAGGTGGCGGGTGGAGTCGCGGGGCGACTCTCTATAGTCGGCTATTCTTGGAGCCGTGTCTGGGACTCGGCTTATCTTGGAGTCGCGTCTGGGACTCGGCTTATCTTGGAGTCGCGTCTGGGACTCGCTTTATCTTGGCGTCGCGTCTGGGACTCGCCTTATCTTGGAGTCGCGTTTGTGACTCGGCTTATCTTGGAGTCACGTCTGGGACTCGGCTTGAGGGGCGATGCCTGCCCTGATGTATTGAAAGGTTCTGGGGCTCGGGTTAGCCTACCCGTGGCCCATTACTCCGACACAACTAGACGTAGGGTTTTACCTTCATCGTAAGGGGCCGAACTAGTATAAAACTCTTGTGTCCTCGGTCCGGTTTAACCCCTTCAAGCTAACCCGTCGCAATGGCTCCACGAGTAAGTCCTTTCACGAGGACATCTGACGTGATATTTCCATGACAGTTGGCGCCCACCATGGGGCTATCGCACGATGGTTTTGAGTTCTTGAAGGGCAGCTTTGAAGGACTCAAGGGGTACGCAGTTGGCCGGATGACCAAGAGTCGTCGCGACAAGCTCTACATCGACGATGCAGGATGGGGCCCCGAGGCTGGCTCAATCGAGTACGGGTACCGGGTCCCCTTTGGCAGAATTCACATTTTCATTGGCAAAATCGGTGAACTGGGCCCTGAGCCAGACACCTCGACCGACCTCTTCGAAACGGCTCAGCGTGTGAGTCCTGCCCAGGTTCAGCCTGCCATGAAGCATGTGTTCGTACGATTCATCCATGGTGCGGGATACGAACCGGTGTCCGATGGTGAGACGGCCCTCTACTCAGATGGCGAGTCATCCACTAGTGAAACCAAGTCGCTGTACCAATTGTAGGACGGCTGGATTGGGGGCTATTCCGATGGCAATAGTATTCCGGACCCCTCTGAACCGCCGAATCGGGTTGCAGTTTTCATGGCCGGAACACAACCCACCTTGCAGTCTTCATCCACAGCAGCAATGATGTCCAGATCAGCAGCCGCGGCTGGAGGCCCTGAGCGCCGGCCGGCTCAAGTTCTTGCCGGTTTGCTAGACACTTTGACAACATTGTTGACCACGACAGCACCCCGGAGACACAAGATCAGCATAATGCGGATGTGACAAAACTAAAGAATCAGATAACTCAGGCCAAGGCGGACTTGGCGGCTGAGGAGACCAGGATGGCTGAAGAGCGGGCCGCTTTAGATGCTCGGTCATAGCAGATCCAGGCGCAGAATTACCGGCTTATGTTGGATCAGAACATGTCAAATGAAGTGTTGCGAAGGAAGTACAGGTCTTGTCTGCCGCCGGTTTACGAAGGACTGAAGCTTTTCCATACACCGGGAGCTGGGCCAAGTAATTCGGTAGCAGTAAACCGGACCGCAGCATCTGGGGCATCTCCGCATCAGCCATGGGTAACAGACCCACCTCGAGGAACGGATAACCTGCCGCAATATGTATCAACACCACCAGGTAATTTTTCTAGCCCTTTGGATAACATGATTGCGGCAGCGTCTCGCCTGGCAGCTATTCTAATGGAGGGCGATTCACTGGCGGCGGTTGAGACGCGGCGGGCCAGGGATCTTCTTTAAACTGCTGTTGTGCAGCAGCAGGCTTATTCTTACATCCGAGATAGGATTCACTCGACCCCCCGTCCGAGCAAAAGCTATAGCAGGCACATAGATGAGTCGGAGGTGTCAAGCAATGCGTGGCGCCGTAACGCCCGTCAAGGGCCCAATCCGGCACGCGTTGAGGCAAATGCTCAGGATGTGGTGGATAATGGCAGAGCATGAAGGGAGGCCGCTTTAGCAGCACAATATGCGGGTCATCATCAACCCACCCCGGTTCAGCCAGCAGCATCGGTACACCGAGCCACCGGACTGGCCTTCAACTCCTGGGGAGTACCGTGTCTTATTCCGGCTCTCCGTAATGTGCGACTGCCTAAGGATTTTAAGGGTCTGCACAAGGTACCTAATTACACCGCTGATCAGCCTCCCGAGGCGTGGGTGGGAAGCTATGAGATGGCGATGGAGATGCTAGATGTCGATGAAGCGGCGTGTGCAAAATACTTTACCATGATGTTGGAAGGGACAGCCCGCACTTGGTTGAAAAACCTGCCCGCCAACTCCATCGAGTCATGGGACCAATTGAAGGCCCGGTTTATATCAAATTTCAAGGATACATGCAAACAACCTATGTCCATTGTGGATCTGGATGCCTGTGTTCAAGGAGAGAACGAGTCAACAAGTCATTGGGTGCGCCGGGTTTCAGAAGTTTTGCATTCGTCGGACCGGATTAATGTTGGCCAAGCAATCATAACACGGAGCGTAATTGCTGGTTTAAGTCATTAAAGATGAAGTTGTGACGGCTCAAGCGCCACTGCAATGACATGGGAACACTTATGGCAGCCTTGGATAAATATGCCGATTCTGATAATACCAAGGATCCCGATTCTGATGAGGAGAAACCAGAGAAGGGCAAGAAGAACGGCGGTGCAAAGGGACAGCAGCACAACAAAGGGAGCCATGGGAGTAATGGTAAGCGCAAAGCAGATAACTCAGTTTTTGTGGCCAACACCAATATGCAGCGTCGTAAAGGTAAACCGCCCCAGCGTGGTGGCGATATGAATCTGGAGCGTCTGTTAAACCAGCCCTGCCCAAAGCACGGGACCAAGGAGGTTCCGACAACACATCTTTGGAAAGATTGTTTCATTATGAAGGAGTTCAAAAACTCTGATCTCTTCCGATATGATCAGGGTCCGTCGGGCGGTTCAGGTCCAGGTTTTCATGGTGGTGGCAGTTCAAACTCTAGATTTCAGAATAATCAGGACAACCAGAACAACCAAGGTGGCAATAACCAATAGAATAATCAGGGGAATCAGCAGCAATCAGGTTTTTAGAGTCACCCAAAGGAGTTGAATGGCGGGCAGTATCATGTGTTCACTACTAGTTTGTGCAAGTGCGATCAGAAGCTTCATAAAGAGGGCAGTTAATGATGTTGAACCGGCAGTGCCACGTTACTTGCGGTGGTCCGAGCAGCCCATTCTGTGGAGCAGAGAGGATCATCCACCCCGGGTTGATAATCCGGGTCATCTGGCTTTAGTGGTGGCACCCCAGGTGGGAGGTTATAAATTTACTAAGGTGCTGATGGATGGAGGGAGCAGTATCAACATCCTGTATTATGAAACCTTCCTTCGCATGGGGTTAACAGACAAGAGTCTTAAACCATCAAACACTGTGTTTCATGGTGTAGTATCGGGTAAGTCGGCATATCCTGTTGGCAAGATAGCTTTGGAGGTTGTGTTTGGTGATGAACATGACTCCAGGTCTGAAACATTGACCTTCGAAGTTGTGAAAATCCAGAGTCCATATCACGCACTATTTGGACGGTCGGCTTATGCAAAGTTCATGGCGAGGCCCTGCTATATTTATTTGCAGCTCAAAATGCCGGGTCATAAGGGGACCATCACAGTCCACGGAAGACGTAAGATCGCTTTGGATTGCGAGGAGGGTGATGCGGCCTATGCTGAATCGGTTTGTGCTACAGAGGAGTTGAAATTCTATAAGGACAATGTTGATCCGGCAGACATGACCCCTCTGAAGAAGCCCACCACTGAGCATGACCCGACCCTGAAGTTCAAACCGGCTGATGAGACTAAACTTGTTGATTTCGTTCCTGGTGATTCATCCAAACAGTTTAGCATCAGCACCAATCTGGATCCAAAATAGGAAAGCACGCTCATCGAGTTCATCCGTGAGAACCTGGACATTTTTGCATGGAAGCCTTCTGACATGCCAGGTGTACCAAGGGAACTCGTTGAGCACACTCTCAATATCAATCCCAAGTTTAAACCGGTCAAGCAGTTTCTTCGCCGCTTTAACGAGGAAAGACGCAAGGCCATTGGTGAGGAGGTAACCCGGCTGTTGGGTGCTGGGTTTATCATCGAAGTATTTCACCCTGAGTGGTTGGCTAATCCAGTGCTCGTCCTTAAGAAAAACGGCACTTGGCGCATGTGTGTGGACTACACAGATTTGAACAAGGCTTGTCCGGTAGATCCTTTTGCTCTCCCACGTATTGATCAGATTATTGATGCGACCAGGTTTTGAGCGTTTGAGTTTCTTGGATTCTTATTCAGGTTATCATCAGATCAAAATGGCAGTTAAAGACTAGGAGAAGACAGCTTTCATCACTCCCTTTGGAGCCTTCTTCTATGTTTCTATGCCCTTTGGGCTCAAGAGTGCCCAGGCCACTTATCAGCGTTGTGTGCAGAATTGTCTTCACACTCAGATTGGGCGCAATGTTCATGCATATGTGGATGACATTGTAGTAAAATCCAGGAAAAAGGAGACATTGATAGATGATGTCAAGGAAACCTTTGACAATCTTCGGGTTTATAAGATGATGCTTAATCCGGACAAGTGTGTTTTTGGTGTACCGGCAGGCAAGCTTTTAGGCTTTCTGGTGTCCAATAGAGGTATTGAAGCTAATCCGGAAAAGATCAAGGCGATTACATCTTTGGCTAAACCGGCATGTATTAATGATGTTCGGTGCCTGGCGGGTCAAATTGCAGCCCTAAGCCGGTTTATTAGCCGCTTGGGAGAGAAGGCGATTCCTCTATATCAGATGTTGAAGAAAACAGACACTTTTGTCCGGAGTGATGCAGCTGATGCAACATTTGAGGACTTGAAGCGGCAGTTGGCTGAACTGCTGGTCCTTGCTGCTCCGGTTGACAAGGAGCCCTTGTTAATATACGTGGCTGCTAATGCTCGTGCTGTCAGTGTGGCAATTGTGGTTGAGCGCAAGGAGGCTGGGAAGGAATATCCGATTCAACGACCGGTTTACTATATCAGTGAAGTGCTTATCGAGTCAAAGCAACGATATCCGCATTGGCAGAAGCTGGTATATGGGGTTTTTATGGCGAGTCGGAAGCTCAAACAGTACTTTCTAGGCCATCCCATCATAGTGGTCAGTTCTGATCCCTTGGGCGATATAATTCAGAACAGGGAGGAAACTGGCTGGGTTGCAAAGTGGGCAATTGAGCTTGGTCCACATGTATTGAAGTATATGCCTTGGACAACCATCAAATCTCAGGTGCTTGTTGACTTCATCAATGATTGGACCGAGTTACAGGCACCAAAGGACAAACCGGATAACACATACTGGACTATTCACTTTGATGGATCCAGTCAATTGGAGGGTTCGGGGGCTAAAGTTGTCCTTACTTCCCCTCGAGGTGATAAAATTCGCTATGTTCTTTGCTTAATGTTTCCTTGTACTAACAATGTAGCTGAATATGAGGCCCTACTCCACGGTCTCCATGTGGCAAAGGAAATGAACTTAAGCCGGGGTCGATGCTTTGGAGATTCTGATCTGGTGGCTCAGCAAGTTTCTGGTACTTGGGATTCTAAAGATCCCCTCATGGCGGCTTACAGATGAGAGGTGGACGTTGTGGCTGGTCACTTCAAAGGTTATCAGGTTGAGCATATTGATCGGCGCAAAAACGAAGCAGCAGATGCTTTAAGCCAACTGGGGTCTCAGCGTAAACCGATACCACCCAATACCTTTTTAGATATCTTGCATAACCCGTCTGTTAAGTTTCCTACAGAGGAGGATTTAGCTGTTCCTAATCCGGAGGCCCAATTGGTAGCTGCTTTACATATATTTCCGGATTGGACGGTTCCATATTTGGCATATATGAACCGGGGCGAATTACCAGATGATGAAGTTCTAGCTAGATAGATAATCCGGAGATCAAAGTCCATGGTTATTCACAATGGCGAGTTACACCACAGAGTGTTTCAGGCGTATTCCAGCGGTGTGCTTCTCTTGAAGAAGGCCAAGAGATTCTACATGAGATCCATGAAGGGGATTGTGGTCACCATGCCGGTTCAAAGTCCCTGGTGGCTAAAGCTTTTCGTCATGGATTTTATTGGTTGACAGCTCATGCTGATGCGGAGGATCTGGTAAAGCGGTGTGATGCTTGTCAGAAATTTTCACGCCGAGCTCATGTTCCGGCTCAAGAGCTACGAATGATTCCCATCACTTGACCGTTTGCTACTTGGGGGCTTGATATGGTGAGACCATTTAAGCGATCCAAGGATAAGAAGACCCACCTGTTGGTGGTGGTTGACAAGTTCACTAAATGGGTTGAAGCGGAGCCCATAAGCAAGTGTGACGCGGCTACGGTAGTTCAATTTATCAAAAATATCATCTTCCACTTTGGCTTTCCACACAACATCATCACCACTACTAGGGAAAAGGCTAGCCGCAGGTTTTAGATGTATCAGTAGCGCGGGGACAGGCGCTACTAATAAGGCGCTACAGCTAACGCATAGCAGTAGCGCGTGCACACCGGCGCTACTGCTACACAAGTGTAGCAGCAGCGCGGTTAGAGGAAGCTCGCTACTGCTAGTAGTGCTAGCGCGCTTTGCCTGGACGCGCTACTGCCATTGGGGCGCTGCTGCTAACTTTTATACACTCGCTACTTCTAATCTAAGTAGTTTTTTTTGGCATATTTGTTTTGTATTTGAACAGGCTTTGTAGAAGAATCTTTAGCACATAGAAATGTCATCATGATACACATACAAATGCCTGCGAGACCACAAATGTAATCATAGCATGTACATACAAATAGTCTCATCATAATCATCATCCAACACAAAGTGATATCTTGTCATCATCTCAGAAATAGCGATACATGCAAGTCTCGAATACTTGCAACTACAACAACGTCATCCATCTAAACAAAGGTATACACAAGAAGTGCTATCACTATGAGTGAGAGCGGAACTATGCAGTACATGAGGTGGCGGTTACGAGTCCTCTCTCGCGCTAGCGTGAACCTCAAGTAACTAGCTTCTCCTTCTTGTCTGCTTTTGAAGCCTTTATGGCTGGCGCCCGTGAACCCATTCACTTGCGCCTGACACTCATGCCACTCGTTGTACACCCCCGGAACCTTCCCTTTGTACACGACATAGCATTTCCATCTCGCCATCAAGAAACTAGGTACCTGTTAGAGATGCATGTTAATGAAGAGGATGTAGAATCATATATATGCAACAAAATATACTAGAGCAATACCGAAAAAGAAAGGGTTAGCAACTAGATGCAACATATACAGTACGCAAATTAATTAACTAGAGGTACGCAGGTCATCGTACGCAAACTAACAAAGTAGCATTACGCAAGTTCGGCAGGGACCGTGGACATCACAAAGTTTCATCGCTACAAAAAGTATACAAGTTCAACGGACACATATCATCATCATCGGCATCATAAATCACTAGAAGTTCCATCCTTCCATATCATCGAGGACGAACCCTAGCTTCTTGAACGGCGTGAGGTCTAGACGTTGCATGGCTATGCGAGTTCGGACGTCAGCTCGCGATATAGGGCCGCTGTGGAACATCCCCTTCTCATCGATGACTTCTTTCATGATGATCGTCGCAATGTCGCTTTGGATGCGAAAAAGTCATCTCTAAGTTTATAATTCGCTTCTCCATGAGATTCTAGCCACTTGTGGGTATGATCATCATTTCTGCTGTTAATGCGAAGCTTTTGGTGATCCGTGTTGAACTGAATCATGAGATGGACGATGTAGAATCCATCCTTCTTGCTTGGTTTTGGGACATGGATGCAGGAGAAGTTAGTTTTATGCGTGAAACCCATCTTCTTGTTCCTTTGTTTCCTGATCTGCACGTGGCCACCTCTAAAGCTGAAGCCTTGGAGAGCATCATCTAGAATATTCATTATGTGGGTGTAGTCCTTTTTCTCGTAGTCTCTGGAAGGGTCAAAATACACGGCGTGGGAGACTTGCGGGTAAAGAACGATAAGGACGGCACGCCCGTTGCTGCGGGGAAAAGACACCTCAAATTATTCCCCATATGAGAGAGAAGGAATGATTGAAATGTACGAAAGGGTTGTCCGGAACTGACTTACTTTGGATGATAAGGCACGAGGACAATTTCCCGGTCCTTATTCTGTACCATGAAGTTTTGGAGGTACTCCCTAGCAGTTTCACGCTCAAAGTCGCCGAGACTCAAGAAAGACTCGTGCATGTAGTACGGATCCGCCACATAGATTTGTGAGACTTCTTCACTCTTCATGACGGAGCTCATATGTAGCGTAAAAAGGCAGATGATAGTAAAATCAAGCCACCTTGTTAGAAACATCTCAAAGATATGGTCAAACCGCAGGAAGAACACCTCCGCGGGCCGTGTGCCAATGTAGCACTTCCCCTCAGGCACACGAGCCGCTTATGTCGGATATCCTGGATCCCTTGAGGCTAGTAGGCTTTTCTCAGTCGACAACACATGGTCGTGCAGTCTCCTGAGATCCCCTGATAGTGCCTCCAACGGTTTCGGCGGTAGCATCGGCTCGCCCGTGAGATGGAACATGACCGCACCTTTCACAGGTACACGCTCTTCAGAATGCATCGCCTGGCTGCTATGTGCTCTGGCTTGTTTGAAGGCAGTTACCTTCCCCGATCTCTTCCTCTCCTTTTTTTTGGGCACACCTTCCAGACCCTTCCTTAACCTTTGCCCCAGTGTTCCCGGGCTGAGTACTGTATGACCCTCGCGCCCGGCTAGTTGAGCCTGTGTTGAGGCGACATCTTTAGGCGTGTCCTGTGAGGATTTCATGAAGAGAGACTTTTTGCAATCCATGGTACGACCCTGCCCGGGCATATCATCCATATCCTCATTAGCAAGCTGATAGCCCAATTCGTCATATGGTTGACTCATCATATCTATGTCACAGTCATATGCATTTGTATTGAGGTATTCCATAGGGTCGACCTCCGTCTCATCATCCATTCTCTGTTCTATAGGAGAACCTACATCAGCCAGTACTAGTGCACCCCCTTCATCATGTCGTCCGCCGCTCTCACCCGGCACTACAGGAGCTGGTAATTGCATAGGAGGGGTGGTGGTCTCCGCACATGCTTGTTGATGTGTGGTAGTTATTGGTGTGCTCTCAGCCGGCTCCAGACAAATAAGATTCTTCGGCCATAGCAGCACCCAATTCTTGCAGCTTCCAATCCGCGGCGGGGTCTCGTCGTCCGCTCCCACATGCTGTACTGGAGGAGGCAAATCCTCGTGCCCCGATTTCACACTGGTCAAGCTAACCCTGAAGTGCCCAGCGGGGATCGGCTGGTTGTGGAACGTGCGTTGAGAGGGGTCCATTATCATCCCCTTTCCCACGTCCACCTTATGGCCTTTGATCAAGTAGAGTATGGTGCATGGGGTTTCTTTCGCCTGCAAACACATATGTCTGTGGCGTAAAACAATCGAAAGGCAACAAAAATGGAATATTATCTATATATATATATATATATATATATATATATATATATATGTTGGTGCGACATGTAATTACCGTGACGGCGGCGTCGAGCTCAGCCAAAGACGAAGGCCCACCTAGAGCGCCTGAGACTGAGGATGGGCTGCTATGAGCGGGAGCGGCTGCGAGAGGAGGCCCGGTTGCTTGAGCAAGTGATGGTGCGATGGTGTTGTTGTTCATGGAGTTGCTCACGACAAAACTGGGCATCGGGAAATCATCTACCGTCTTGTCTGGATTTTCCTTCGCCCAGTTGATGATAACTGGAACCAAGTTAGTAGCGAAATCATTTTTGCAGGCAGTTACAGCTGCATTAACTGCCTGCTGTAGCAACTCATATTTGTCCTCGGCTGCTTTTTTCGCGTCCTCAGCTACTTTTTTCTCGACCGCAAGCTTCACCTTTGCGTCGATGTCCGCTCGACTAAACTTATTTTTCTGCTTCTTGGCCTCTGGGCCGTCGCTGTAAAACACCTTCCACGTGGCGCCGTCTCCAGCACCGTGCACACGACCATATTGCGGCCGCTGGTCCAAAGGGAGTCCCTTAAGTTCGTTCAAGGCCCGGTTGAGAGGGGTGTCCCACTTGGGCCTCATCGGAGAAGTAGGGCTTTCGGCTGCAAGCCGGTGTTGCTTCTCCAGTAGTCCAATCAATTTCCTCGTGATCTTGTCCGTGTAAAAAACATTTTTCTCCTTGTCCCACTTGTAGCAGGCCCTGATGAAGTCATGCTCCAAGGGGTTGGTGAACTTCGCGAAGGGGTCTGGGAGACCCGCGGCTTCACGTTCCGCGTCCTCCTTATCCCATATGGGCCTTTCCCCGTGTTCCTTTGCTGAAGGCTTTTGAATTTCGCAGCCTTAGCCTTGGCTGCCTCGGTAGCGCAAGTGTCCTTGAACTTTTTGAACTCCTCTTCCGTAAGTGTCGGATTTTCCTCCAGAATCTTGGACGGGGGTTCATCAGCCTCAATAGCTCGTTTCACCCTCCCTTTCTAGGAGGCCAAATCATTGCTGAACATGCCCATGGCGTGATTGTTAATCTTTCTCATCTTCGGATCATCCCACGGTTGTTCTATGTTATCATCCCGGTCGGGGAACTTGAATCTCTTGTGCAACTTCGTTAGGAGCAACTGCGTCAAATGTTCTTTACTCCTTAAGTCATCGTCGCTGATGCTCGTGCATTCCCGTAGGATGCATCCTACTTGGTTCCCATAGCACTTGCAAGGTTCTTCCAGCTCTAATGTCTCAAACTTGCCAGGTGCCATCTTTGTGATCACAAGTCGTCCAATCCCTAGTTTGTTAGGTTTTTGTATCCTCTGCTTCTTATGCTTCCTCTTTTCGGTAGCAGCATCGGGGCCGGTACCTTCCCCGCCGGTACCTTCCCCGCCGGTACCTTCCCCACCGGTCTCGGTGCCGCCATCGGTGCCGGCGCCGTCGGTGTCGATGTCGGCGTCAGTACCATCATCGAGGCCGACCTGCAAACCTTGCTTAGCAGTCAAATAGTCGAGGTACTCTTGTTCACCCTCATAATCCATCTCGTCTGCATCTTGGTCAGAAGGCCCAGTTTCTTCGTTGTTCGACATGTTTCCTATGATTAAGTGTCCTCATTTATTTCTAAAAGTATGAATAAATGAGAAATGACATAAAAAGAAATCTATGTGCGAGCACTCGATATGCCAACAATGTAGCACAAATCATGCCTTTATTCACGAGAAATTTCGGCATGACCTTTGCTAAAAAATGGACATATCGAGCGCCTAAAATTCACCGGAACGGAAATGAATCAACATTCCGGCGTAACATAGGCCACTCGGATCATTTTCCAAACATGACATGTCCAAAACATGACATATGCACATATCACATGTCCAGTTCAAATTTGCATATAAATTCAGCTAATTTTGAAACCTAGCTCAATTCATAACTAAATAGATAACCTAATTAACATAACCGAAGAACCCTAGCAGAGAGAGAGGGGGGGTTTACAGAGGGTGCAGGGGCGAGGAGGCAGGCCCGACGACGGCCGGCAGGGGAGAGGAGGGAGGCGAGGGCCGACGTGTCGGGGGTGAGCGCGTCGGGGTCGGGGGCGAGCGCTGGCACCGGAGTCGGGGGCGAGGGCCGGCCGGGTCGGGGGCGAGCGCCGGGGTCGGGGGCTAGCGCCGGCGCCGGTGGAGTCGGGGGCGAGCGCCGGGGCCGGGTCGGGTGCGGTGGTGCGACGGGGGAGAGAGAGTGGGGATTTGGGGGGAAAAGGCGGGATGAAGTAGGGCGAGTGAGAATTTTGGGTTAAGTGGACGTAGCAGTAGCGCATTATGTCAAAACGCGTTGCAACTAACATCAGTAGCCGTAGCGGTTTAGGCAAAATGCGCTACTACTAAATTCAGTAGCTGCAGCGGTTTATGCAAAACACACTGCTACTACCATCGCTACTGCCAGTTTTCCTTTTTCTTTTCCTTTATTTTATCCCACTTTTATTTCCCGAGGGAAGTGAACGAAGGGAGGGCGATATATATTGCATCATTTGATGGTTAAATATTTATGCAAAATAGGAACATATATATTACACATCATTGGACCCATGCATAATAATGGCTAAGTGTGTATACAAAATAGGAACATATATATATATATATTACACATCATTGGACCGATAACATATACGTTTCCTCAGTGCTGACGTTTTCGTTTTTGAGTCAGCTTCTTTCCCTTCTTGTTCGTCGAAGAATAATTGAGCCCCTCATTGTGACTTTTCCTTCTCCATGGAGTATGATTTTTCTTAGGTAATGTAGTATTGATTCTTCTTTTGACGTATACTTCATCATCATCGTCATCTTCCCTCATTGGGTTGCCGTACTGATCATAGTCTTCCTCGTTGGCGACTCCATCCATTCCAATGATGTTCCTTTTGCCTCTCCTCACGACAACACGGCTGGGATTGCGCGGGTAGGTTATGAAGAAGCATTGTGGCACATGCTTAGCGTGTACCCATGGCTCGTTTTTTGCAATAGTGTTCACGGTAGCGCTCTTGCCGTCGGGTATAGTCATGGTAGTGACCATCCGGCTTTCTCTTTCGACATTCTTAGCCCATCTGACACGGAACATCGTCGTGTTGTGCAGTCCAGAGTAGTCAAGCTCCCAGATCTCCTCGACCCTTCCATAAAATCGTTCAGTTGCGCCGTTGTCGCTGCAGGTCATGCATTCCATTGTCACCCCTGAGTTCTGATCATCATTGTCCATATCTTTGGCCTCCGTGTAGAGCGTGTATCCGTTGATATCATATGCCTGATAGGTTACGAGGTTGGGCGAGGGGCCATGTGCTAAGGTGTATATGAGCAATCCGTCCTTAGAGCCCTCCTTCGGCGATTAGCAATAATATGCTCTTTGTACCAATGCAGGAAAGTGGAGTTGTGCTCTCTAGTAACTTCGGCGTCCGTCCTGCATACCCCCCGTCACGATACTTCTTTGCGATAATTTCTTTGTGCAGTGCCATGAAAGGATCTACCTCGTCTAGGTGTTGTAGCACTACCAAGTTTGCTCTGTCAAAGTCACTGCGTCGATCTGAGTATGCCACGTGCAGTTCCCTGCGACCGTTGCAGTGACCATCTCCTTCGAGCCTCACATCGTGCTTGTTAACGGGCAAACCAACACTAACACCAGGCGGCTGGTCTGCGCCATATAGAAAATTCTCAAAGAAGGAGATGCACTCTTGTGCCAAATAGCCATGTACGATGCTTCCATCCGGACGGGACATGTTACGAACGAATCCTTTGATGATCCCATTCGTCCTCTCAAACGACATCATGTTGTGCAGGAATGATGGCCCCAGGTCTATTATGTCATCCACAATATGGACACACAGATGCACCATCACGTCGAAGAATGCGGGCGGGAAGTACATCTCAAGCTCATTCAGTATCACAACAATCTCTTCCTGTAGCCTTTGGAGCTGCTTCACACTGATCGACTTTCGAGAGATGACGTCGAAAAAGTTGCAGAGACCAATAAGCGTGTCACGGACGTGCTTGTCCATTATCCCTCTAAGGGCAACAGGTAGTATCTGCGTCATCATCACATGACAGTCATGAGACTTCATCCCGCTGAACCTTTTTTTGTCCGTGTCTAGATATCTGCTTATCTTGCCACAGTAACCTACATATTTCCATTTTGCAAATGCATGAAATTTTCATCACCTCTAT
This sequence comes from Triticum aestivum, assembly GCF_018294505.1. NCBI lineage: Eukaryota > Viridiplantae > Streptophyta > Magnoliopsida > Poales > Poaceae > Triticum > Triticum aestivum. Next base: position 617,978,109 of record NC_057807.1, on the reverse strand, counting down.
CTCGATCGAGATCGAGCACACGGTGGAGATGATGTTGTAGGGAGATCAAAAGTGCACAAAGCTCTTCTTGACAAAGATAGATCTAGTTAGCTAGGGGGCAAATAGGTCACTTAACTAAATCCTACATCTACCTAGCTACCTAATTTGGGAGGAGACAACTTCAACTAGTGGAGTGGGAAGGAAAAAGAGAAAGGAGATGCATTAATGGAGGTGGTGTAGTTAGGTAGGAGTAATGAAGAGAGAGAAAGGTGGATAGAAGAGAGAGAGTAATGGGGGAGAAGTATTGAGGAAGAAGAAGAGTGAGAGTCGGAGCATGTTGTGGAGGTAGGGGGAAGGGAAAGAGAGGAGGGGGAGGGGAGGGACGGGTGGGGAAAGTTGGTGGGTTGGTGCGGGTTAGTAGTAGCGCGGGATCTAAAACGCGCTGCTGCTAAGTAATTAGCAGCAGCGCGCTTCGGGATACGGCGCTACTGCTAACTGGGACAAAAAAGTGTGGCAATTTGAAATTTAGCAGCAGCGATCTAAGAAAAAGCGCGCTACTACTACAACCTTACCAGTAGCGCGGTTCCCGCGACCGTGCTACTGCTAATTAGAGTTAGGTGAACACCACCGGGTGATATTTGTAGCAGCGCGTTTTACGCCGAGCACGCTACTGCTAAATCCTTATCAGCAGCGCGTTTCCAGCACACGCGCTACTACTAGTTAGCACCAGCGCTCCTTTTTGAGCCGCGCTGCTGCTAAGATTCTGTGTATAGGCTTTTCCCTAGTAGTGCACGGATAATGGCATAAACCTTTCTAAAGGTGAAATGGAGGAATTTTGTCAACGAGAGCACATCAGGCTTGATGTAGCGTCCGTGGCTCACCCCCAGTCTAATGGTCAAGCTGAGAGAGCTAATCAAGAAATCCTGAAAGGTATCAAGCCCCGGCTTATGGTTCCTTTGAAGCGGACGCCGGGTTCTTGGGTGGAAGAATTACCATATGTGTTATGGAGCATAAACACCACCCCAAACCGTTCTACGGGTTATACACCTTTCTTCATGGTTTACGGGGCAGAGGCGGTCCTCCCATGTGATATTCGTCATGATTCGCCCCGGGTTGCTAATTATGTTGAAGCGGACAATGAGCAAGCACGCCAGGAGGCGTTGGACCTGTTAGATGAGAAGCGGGACATGGCGTTGGCTCGTTCGGCAGTTTATCAACAAGACTTGCAGCGCTATCACAACCGCCGGGTTAAAACAAGAACCTTTCAAGAAGGCGATTTAGTGCTCCGTCTCATCCAGGATCAGACTGATATGCACAAGTTATCCCCACCTTGGGAAGGGCCCTTTGTGGTCAGCAAGAATCTGCACAATGGATCATACTACCTCATTGACATTTGAGACGACTCATGCAGTTCTGAGGAGGAGACCCGGCGGCCATGGAACATAGCTCTCCTTCGGCCCTATTACACTTGAGCCATAGGCTTCTCTTATGTACATATTTTTACAATGTACATATTATGATCAATATAATAAACCGGCATCCTTGCTATAAGCAGGGCCTCTGTTGTTTTCCTCAAAATATCTTTTGGTTACATGGGGGCTTCAGCTGACAAAGCAGAGTACTACCTGTTAAACCGGCTATCATGCCACAATACAGCTTGGGAGCTTCACACCCAAGGGGACAAAGAGAGTCTGGATTCTATGCACAACTCAAACATAGGCACCTATTGAGCACAGCTCACAAAGTTACTTGGGGGCTCTTTGTGCACTGCAACAAAGAGTTTGAAAGGACCCTTGTAATATGCTATCAAGCTCGACTTGGAAGCCTGGTGTATTCACCTAAAACCCCGGGTTAACCTGCCTTCATCAAGTAAGCCACTCCTATCCAGGTAATCCTGGCATGACCCGCCAAACGTTTGACAAGTCAATCTTATACAGACCCTGAACTTGTCAAAGTTAAAATGACGATTGGTTAGTTGGAGGTCCATCTTAAAAGGCTTTGCAAAATGGTTTAACTCAACGGCCTGGCAGCCCTTGAAAAGCCTCAACTACATGGTTTTATTTTCTTTTTGCCAAGTGTTTACCCTTTGTTCAATTTTGTGTTAAACCGGTGTCAATTGACCCGGTATTGCTTTTCAGTCATCATAATAACCCGATGTTTGTTAACCCGGCTTGGTTTTCAGCTACAAGTTGTAAGACCATATTTATTTTCAAGCTGGTGTTTAATAACCCGGACTGACTTTGACTACATGTCGCCAGCATGATCATCTGGCGTTTATCACAACCCAGTATGGTTTATCATATACACCAGCACTGCATGGTGAGAGTTAGCAATATTCCAGATTTGGGTTCCCACCCTTACTACAAATCCAAGTTGGTCAACCAACTAAGTGATTTAATATCACAGGTATTATTTATTTCATATTTTGATTCAGCTTTGGTAATTAACCGGGATTTGTATTGGGCATTGTGACCTGTCCGGTGGTAGACCGCCCGGACAATTCTTTTTATACAGACATCAGGATCACATGAAATTATCAAAGTGTATAATCAAGCACAGCAAATATCATGGTGGATCAAACAAAGCCATGTAATAGTGCCGCAGATCAAAGTATTTTAACTAGCCTATTACAAGGCGCTTTGAGGCCCAAAATAATGATTGTTCTTACACAAAACACAGTCTGTGAAAATAACCCGATTGTCGGATTAAGACTCGTCGCCAGGTTGACGTGAAGCTGATGGATCCTCAGGCACCGGTTCAACCTCCTCCTCCCCACCCAGTGGCTGGAAGTCAACGGTGGTCCAGTCAATCCGGGTTAGAGCTTAAAAGACAACCTCTTCACTTATAAGATTTGACAGTTTGACGTCAGGGGCATAAGTGTGCTTACGAATGGGCGGAATAAGATTCTGTACTTCTTTCACAGCAGTGTCAACTCTATGGTTGGTGGCATCATAGAAGGACCGATGAGTAGTTAAGTTCACCTCTTCAGCCAACTGACTAGCTACTGGACGCATCTCCTTGGTCGGGGATTTGAGGGCATCATTATCAAATGTTGATCTGTTTTCTTGTTCATTCGGATAGCCCTTGGCAATATCAACTGGATCCAGGTCAGCTATCTATGATTTGGCATGAGTCAGTGCTAACAAAGCACCAGCCCTGGCAGCAGATCGCTTCAACTCCTCTATCTGAGTAGGAGTCATTGATAGCCTGGCCAAAGTATCCTTGATTAAACTTGGTGCCAGTTTGTTGTATGAAGCTGCACAGATGACTTGTTGTGCACTAGTATACAGTTGCTCAATCAACGTGTAAGCCGCCTTCAACTTCATCCGCATATCTGCGCGAAGATGAGAAATGCGATTACCTGCAACGGTTTCAGAATTTAATGTTAAACCGGCAGAGTTGAAGGTGCTTAAGAACAGGCTATTACAAAGTACATACCAAAAATTGCAGAAGTTATGGCATTCACTTGATGTTTTAGCCCATTCAGTTCTTCCGCCATCGGTTTAAGAGCTGCTTCGACATCTTCAGCCCGCTTCAACAATGCAGCCTTCTCAGTTTCCCAGTTGGTGCGTTCATTTTTGAAGCCATCCTTCAATTGTTCCATGGTTGTCAAAGCTCCCTTTAGCTCCTCTTTGGCTTTAGAGGTCTCTTCTTGCTGGGACTTGATGTTTTCTTGAAGATGGGCGATTTGAGATTCTTTGGTGTTTATATCGGTCTGCAAAAATCAGATGAAGATGTTATTTTTCTCAAAGTCCCAAGCCTATAACCAGTTATACACTTGGCACTTGGGGGCTAATGCGGATTTCTTCTTTCCTGTTGATTATTTAAAGTCCCAAGGCTCAATACAGGTATTAATCTTGGCACTTGGGGGCTAATGTGTATTTGATCAAACAGTACCACGGCAAAGGAATTGACAACATACAGCTTGGAACATGAAGTCCTGGTTTATCTTCAAAAGACAAACCGGCCCTTGGGGGCTACAATAGAGTTGATATATAGAACAAGAAAGTTTAAAGTGATTTGGAAGATTACCTCATAGCGTTCCTTCATCATATTCACTAAACTGGCCTCATAATCTCGGCTTGTGTATAGGCGGTTTAAGAATCCGGAATGGAGCTCCTCAGTAGAAAGATTGACGAAGTTGGATAAGTCTGTCTTCCCTTTCCCCTTGCCCATAGCAGCAAATTCTTCCTTGGCAGTATGATTTGATAGAGCAACCGGGTTGCCAGGGATGGTATGACCAGTACTAGTGATAATAACATCATCATCACCATATTTTGGCGGGCTTGGCGGATTGACAGTATCCCTGGCTAGGCTTGGTGGATTGATAGTATCCCTAGCTGGGCTTGGCAGATCTTCATTCTTGGCCGGGCTTGGAGGACACTACTAGGAAAAGGGCTATAGATGAGATGGACACTAATGGCGCACCTGTCATGTGGTGCGCCACTACTATATAGAGGTGGTGCACCATGTGCAGGTGCGCCATTAGTGTGGAAGACACTAATGGCGCACCAGGCACATGATGCGCCACTAGTAACATTGTTTTCCAAACATACTAATGGCGCATCATGCCACGGTGCGCCATTACTATTGCTAACTAGTAATGGCGCACCGGCCATACAGTGCGCCACTAATGTTGTTGTTTTTTTATTCTTTTTTTTGCAAAACTACTAATGGCGCACCGTAGCATAGTGCGCCATTACTAGTTTAAACTAGTAATGGCGCACTGTGCCACGGTGCGCCATTAGAATATATACTTTTTTATTTTATTTTTTGCAAAACTTCTAATGGCGCACCAGCAGCAGGTACGCCAGGTTACTAATGGCGCATTTGCAGGTGGTGCGCCCTTAGTAACCTGGGACCAACAAGATATTTTGGACAACCCACCTACCCACTCACTTTCCCCACTTCATTCTCTCCACCTCCTCCTCCAAGCTTGTCTCGGCTGCCTCCTCCTCCTCACCTCATTTGCACCATAGATTCATCCAAATTAAGTGGTTAAATTACCTTTTTTTGATAGGTAAGTAAGGGGGGAAGCTATCTTTATGTTGTTCTCCCTCTCCAACAACGTGCACATGCACTTTTTGTGGCCTAGCTAGATCTATGTATGTTCATGGTGTTGCATATGTTTGTGGTGTTGCATATATGTTTGTGTTTGCAGGTACCGCTATTTGAAATGCGATAGTTGCCAATATTTTGTCGGAATGTTGATTCATTTCCGTTTCGGCGAGAATTTTGGCACTATGCATTCTTTTTGGTCCTATTTTTAGGGAAAGTCATGCCAAATTTTTTCTTGGTTCTAAAATATCATTTTTCTCTACCCCGCAGGCGACCATGGTCCGCACGATGACCGAAGGCATCGTGAATAGGTTTTTGAGCTCCGCGAAGGCCGAGATGCTTCAAAAGAACGAGACGGAGATAAGATGTCCGTGTCGAAGATGCAAGCTGAAGAGCCTTATTGCGGACCCGGATTCCGGGCAGGTGCGGGACCACCTGCTCTTGCGTGGTTTCATGGATGGCTATCGGTGGCAAGGTGATGAAGATGACTATGAAGTCGTCCATGGGGGCCGGGCAAGAAATGAGGAAGGGCAGCAAGACAACCACCGTGGCTCGGGCGGGCGAGAAGACGAAGAATCTCCAGGACATGATCACGACGGTGATGCTGTACACAGTCATCATGTAGAAGATGCCGGACATGATGATGAGGAAGATGCCGGAGCAGACGAAGGGCATGATCATGAAGATGAAGATGCCGGCGGAGCAGACGACGATGGACCATCGATGGGCTGGGTGCAGGACCCTCATATTCAAGAGCTGCTTCTCAAGCAGACGGATAACGCAAGAGCTGCCGCCCGAGAGAAAGCCAAGCTGGATCAACTGGAGATAGACGCGGTTACTCCATTGTATGAAGGATGCAGGCCCGAGGATACCCGCCTGAAAGTAACGCTCATGGCTCTGGAGATGAAGGTAAAACACAAAATGACCGACGCATGCTTCGACGAGAACATGTCATTCTGGCACGAACGTCTTCCCAAGGGGAACAAGTGCCCGACCAGTTTCGAGGAGGCGAAGAAAATCGTGTGTCCTCTGGATTTACCGCACGTGAAATACCATGTGTGCATGAACAATTGCATCATTTATCGGGACGAGCACGCGGAGTCTACCATATGTCCGGTGTGCGGCGTCACTCGATACAAGAAGAGGAAGAAAGCTCCTCGAAAAGTGGTGTGGTACTTTCCGATCACTCCTCGTCTGCAGCGGTATTTCGCGGACCCTAAGGTAGCAAAGCTCCTGCGTTGGCACGCGGATAGGGAGGAGAAGAAGCGAGAAGATGACGCAAATGATCCGGAGATAAATAAAAAAGACAAGATGCTGAGTCACCCAAAGGATGCGAGCCAGTGGCAAGCGTTGAACTTCGAACACCCAGAATTTGGGAAGGATCCAAGGAACATCGTGCTGGGCGCGAGCACCGATGGAGTCAATCCGTTTGGCAGCCAGAGAAGCACACATAGCACCTGGCCTGTGTTTGTGTGGATGTACAACCTTCCCCCCTGGTTGTGCATGAAGAGGAAGTACATTCACATGAGTATGCTAATTGAAGGGCCGAAACAACCAGGGAACGACATCAATCTGTATCTGGGGCTGCTGAAAGAGGAGCTAGACACGCTGTGGAAAACGCCAGCCAATACGTGGGACGCCGCAGAGAAAGAATATTTCCCTATGAGAGCCGCACTGCTCACGACGGTGCACGACTATCTCGGTTACGGATATCTCGCGGGGCAGGTGGTCCACGGATTTTCTGGATGCGTCAGGTGCATGGATGACACAACGTATCGCCAGCTAGATAGAGATCCCGGGTCTTCGAAAACCGTGTTCATGGGACATCGAAGGTGGCTTCGCGACGATGACCCGTGGAGGAAACGCAAGGATCTGTTCGATGGTGAAACCGAACCCCGAAGACGCCCGCGTACGAGGAGCGGCGAGGAAATAGACCAGCTGTTGAAAAATTGGAAAGATTGCCCACTGCGGGAAAGAAGCAAAAGGCGCCAGAGCCGGGAAAGAAGCGAAAGGCGCCAGAGCCGCTGCTGAAGGTATGGAAAACGAGGTCTGTTTTCTGGGACTTGCCGTACTGGAAGATCCACCGTGTGCCTCACAGCCTTGATGTCATGCATATCACGAAGAACGTGTGCGAGAGTCTGCTTGGTACCCTGCTCAACATGCCAGAGAGGACCAAAGATGGGCCGAAAGCAAGGGCAGACTTGAAATCAATGGGCATCAGGGAGGAGCTTCACGCTAATGATGATGATGATGATGATGAGGCGAAGCAGGACACGGAAAGTCGTCGCAAAGGCAAAAAGGCCAAGAAGACCGGAAATGACTACCCTCCCGCGTGCTTCACTCTAAGTCAGGAGGAGATCGAGCAGTTTTTCACCTGCCTCGTAGGAGTAAAACTTCCTTACGGTTACGCGGGGAAGATAAGCAGATACCTAGACCCAGCGAAGCAGAAGTTCAGCGGGATGAAGTCTCACGACTGTCACGTGCTGATGACGCAGATACTTCCAGTTGCAATCCGTGGGATCATGGACGCGCACGTCCGTGAAATGCTATTTGGCCTATGCAACTTTTTCGACGTCATCTCTCGGAAGTCGGTTGGCGTGAGGCAACTCAGAAGGCTACAGGAAGAGATCGTGGTGATACTATGCGAGCTTGAGATGTACTTCCCGCCCGCATTCTTCGATGTTATGGTGCATCTGCTGGTCCATATCGTGGAGGATATCATCCAACTCGGGCCGACGTTCCTGCACAGCATGATGCCGTTCGAAAGGATGAATGGTGTCATCAAAGGATACGTTCGCAACATGTCACGTCCAGAGGGAAGCATAGCCAGGGGCTTTCTGACCGAAGAGTGCATCTCCTACTGCACGAATTATCTAGGCATCGAGGACCCCGTTGGTCTGCCCGTCAACAGGCACCTCGGCAGGCTCGCTGGATGGGGTCACCGTGAGGGTCGCCGCGAAATGCATGTCGACTTCGAGGGTCGACTCGCCGACTTTGAAAGAGCAAACCTAGTCGCGCTACAACACATAGACGTGGTCGATCCTTGGGTGGTAGAGCACAAAACCTTTATTGAGAAGACGTACAATGACCGAGGCCAACAGAGGACGGACGGAGATATAATCAAAGAGCACAACTCATGTTTCACGCGTTGGTTCAAGCAGAAGCTTCTGTCGTACCCTTTACATGAGGATTCTTCCGCGGAAGAACAACTCATATTCGCCTTGTCACAGGGCGCCGAGCACAACCTGATGACCTATGAGGCGTACGATATCAACGGCTACACATTCTACACCGAGGACAAGGACATGAAGAGCGATGGTTATCAGAACTCCGGGGTAACGATGGAATCCTACACCGGTAACGACAAGGACAGATACTACGGAAGGATCGAGGAGATCTGGGAGCTGAGCTACGCTGGAGAGAAGGTCCCGATGTTCCGTGTCAGATGGGCCAAGAGCGTCCTAAAAGAAGACCGGTATTTCACCACCATGGTTATACCCGAAGCCAAATCCAAGACCGCGGGCGCAAACATCACCGCGAAAAATGAGCCATGGGTACTGGCTTCCCAAGTGGACCAATGCTTCTTCATTACCGACCCGCCAAAGCCCAGTCGTGTTGTCGTGAGGAGAGGCAAAAGGAAGATCATCGGAATGGATGGAGTAGCCAATGAGCAAGACTTCGACAAGTATGGCGACCCGAAGATCGAACATGATGACGACGATGAAGTAGCAGCATACACCACAAGAAGAAGCAGGACCACCCTACCTAAAGGACTTCCATTCCACAAAAGAACTCCATTTGCGAAAAAGAAGGGCAAGAAGATTGTGAACACATAGCTAGCTAGCTAAGATCGATTGTATTTAAATTGTAGTCTTCATTTCTCGATTGTATTTCATGGGCACTTTTTGAACTATCATGAATATTTTTAAATTTCATGGGCACTTTTTGAATTCATGAAAAAATATTGAATATTCATGAGGACACTCGATCTCGATCCCCTTCCATCTTGATCGCTATCCCCCTCGCCAGATCCCCCTTGCCAGATCCCCCTCGCCGCCGAGCACCCCCCGCACCCTCCCCTGCTCCACCACCGCCGACGACCCCTGCACCCTCCCCCGCTCCACCGTCACAAATGAATGCAACTAAAAATCCAAAAAAAACAAATTTGATTATATTTTCAAAAAACAAATTTGATTATATTTTCAAAAAAATTGATTATATTTCAAAAACAAATTTGATGATATTTTTTATATTCATAAATATTTTCAAATAACAAATCTGATGATATTTTTTAAAAAATTATTACTGTTTTTATAAAAATTTATTACTGTTTCATATTCATATTCATTTTCTAAAAAATTCTTAGATGCAACAAAATAATAATAATAATAAAACTTACTTATGGCGCACGGCTGGCTGGTGCGCCATTGCTATCTAAAAAAAGAATACTTATGGCGCACGGTCACGCTGGTGCGCCATTGCTATGAAAAAAACATTCTAATGGCGCACCGCCAGGGGGTGCGCCATTAGTAATCTTCCCCCATCCATACACTTCGTCCCTCCCTCTCGCCAGGCACTTCATCCCTCTCCCTCCACCGCGCCGCTCCCTCCCTTGTCCCTCCCTCCACCGCGCCGCCGCTGCTGCCCCGACCCACTGCGCCGCAGCCGCCCACGCGCCCCCGCCGCCTCACTCTCCCCTTCCTCCCCATCGAGCGCTGCCTCCCCCGAGCCCCGCCTCCCCCACGAGCGCTGCCTCCCTCCCCTTCCTCGAAACCCTGGAAACCCGCCGGAGATTTGGAGCCTCGGAGCCGCCGGAGACTTGGAGCCTCGGAGCCGCCCCACGTCCACCAGGAGAGGAGGCCCCACGTCCACCAGGAATGGAGGCCCGCGACCTCCCGGCCGTCTATCCCCACCTCCCCCAAGCTCGCCGTCTCCGCCCTCCGTCGTCGTGGTCAGGTAACCCTCCTCCCTCTGCCTCTCTTCTCCTCTCTTCCTCCTCTCCTCCCTCCCGGCCATGCCCTATTCTTCTCTGTTTTGCTAGGTTTAGGTCAAATCCCTCTCGAATTTAGGTCAAATTAGGTTCAAAAAAATTGTGGGAGTAGTGCCTAGCAAACATGAATAATTAGTACTCCATGTGGATTGGAGTACTTGTTACATGCAAGATTTGGACACACTGAAAAAATGCACTGGACACACTGAAGAAAAATGCACTGTATCATGTATTTGTCCACGGTTTATAGACGAAAAAATGCAGGACACACTGAAGAAAAATGCACTGTATCATGTATTTGTCCATGGTTTATAGATGAAAATGAGTTATTTTGCACTAGAGAATATAGTTGTGTATGCTGTAACCTTGTTTTAACTGCAACTTCACACCTGTGAGTTTTCCATCTTCTCTGCTACTCTGTTGGACATTAACCATTGCAAGCAGTGTGTTGCTACCACTGTCCTGCAAGGTAAGAGACATGTAGGACTGAAACTGGACCCAGTCCTGTTTGCAACTATATACAGACTAATTGCAAACCGTGCTCTTTATTATATCCCAGTAAAATAAAATATAGGATAAAGTATGTAGTGTTGGCTCCTGAGAATGAGTAGAGCTATCTAGTCTTTGCAAGCAACTTAAAGCCCCAGTATTCAGTTGCTGGTCTATTTGAGCAGTGGCATCTTTAGCTGGTGATCACTATCAGATGAGCAGCTGCCTCTACTGAACCACATTCAGCTATGACAGGAGCTCAAGTTTTTTTATGGTATTCTTTGTGGTATTAAGATGGAAACCTGGGATACTATTTCTGTTAGGAGATGGTGTCATATTAAGATGCATATATTGTTATGTTATGCAAATTGTATCATCTTGCCACTTAAGTCAGCCTTCCCTTTAAGCAGAAAATTCAGTTAGGAGCTACTGTTTCAAAACTTGAGCTACTGTCTAAAAACTTGAGCTACTGTCAAAAAATTCAGTTAGGTACAGTTAGGAGCTACTGTAAAACTGAGCTACTGTCAAAAAATTAGTTATGGCATCTAGAATTATGTCAGTTTTGTTTTGTAACTAGAAGACCAAAGTGTTAGGAATTCTGTCCAAACTGTAGTTTTCAGTATTCTGTCCAAACTGAAAACTGTTAAAAAGACCATGTGTTTTTTGGTCAAAATCTGCATGTAAAACTGAAATAATCAGTCATAAAGAATATCCTCAAGACCATGTGTTTCTTGGATTTCTGTAATGATGATGGAACATTATAAAGCATTGTACTCCGGTGTGTATATATTGTTATTATTTTTCTGTAATGATGATGGAACATTATAAAGCATTGTACTCCAGTGTGTATATATTGTTATTATTTTTCTGTAATGATGATGGAACATTATAAAGCATTGTACTCCAGGGTGTTGCTTTATTGTGATGCCTCTGAATTACTTGTGATCACATTGAGAAAGACTTGCAAAGATGATGATCATCTTTTACAGAAAACAATTTCTGTAAACACGTCAGTAACTTTTCTAGTTTGCTGGATTTTGTCTCCGACCATTGTGTCGTGATGAATTTGCAGGTACCCCGAGAGGCCCTTGAGTTTGCCGGAATGTCGATTAACTTCCGTTCGGCAAATTCGGGTACTCCATATGTCCTATTTTCAGCAAAGGTCATGCTGAAATTTTCCGTGTGTTTTAGCATGACTTTGCTAAAAATAGGACATATGGGGTACTTGCGACTAATGCATGGGCCGGGGTATCTTAGTACTTAGTTAAGTAGGATCAACTGCCCCGCCATTCTTGCTGCATTAAACCATAGGTGGCAATAGAGCCAAGTGATTAGGCCCAACTTAGAATTCTCCTTAGCATAGATAAACCCTAGATGATAAACCCAACATAGGTGGGAATAGAGCCAAGTGATTAGTGCCAAGTGATTAGGCCCAACCTAGGGTGCCTCGGCATTGATAAACCCTAAATGATGAAAACTTAACTTAGCATTTAGGGTGCCTCGGCGTCAACAAACCCTAAATGATGAAACCTTGGCTTCTATAGGGTGCCTCGGTGTCGATGAGAACCTAAATGATGTACGCTTAGGCTTTTAGGGTGCCTCGGCGTCGACAAACCGTAAATGATGAAAGGTTAGCTTTTAGGATGCCTCGGTGTCGACAAACCCTAAATGATGAGACCATGATCTTGTTCCTTAACAATAACCAACTTTTTGACCAAACTTTTTTCCTATTTAGAGCGAAACATGGCCAACAACGATGAGGCCAGCGGTTCGGGCGGCAAGCAATTCTAGGAGCTGACCTAGGAGATGGAGGAAAAACCTCACCACTATGAGGATGCCGCGGAAGACACCAATCCTAACTACACAACCCCTAGTGGCATCGGGGATGACACACTGATGGTGCCGCCGAGGATGCCACCACTAATGATGGCGGCGCACGCACAGATGGTAGCCAACCGAAGAAGCAACGGAAGGATCAGCACCCGAACGCGCTCCGCACCGTCAATGAGGAATTTACTCAAGTGGACTCCGACGGGCATCCAATGGAGCCCAAACATATAGTCAAGGGGTACTTGGTTCAGCTCGGGTGCATTCTCCGGCGCACCGTCTCGATCAACACCGAGAACCTTAGGCATAAGGACCGAGGGAATTTGCGCAACCTCCTCTTCACGAAGCTGCATGAACAATACAAGTTCCCCGCTGAATTTGAAAACACACGCCTCTTAGGGAATAAAGTGAACAGTGCCGCCCTCACGAGGATGAGCACGACCCTGTCTACTTGGAGAAGCGCGGTGAAGAGAATGATTGAGAAAGGTGATAGTTATGAGAAGATCAAGGCGAAAATCCTTCGATCAGCGAAGATGACTACAAGGAGTTCAAGATCAAGTGTGAGAGCAGTGCAACCTCCGAATCAACTCAGTGGGGGAAAGAAATGCGGGAGTTGAACTTAGGGGAACACAAACTCGGTCCCGGCGATTATAGAGTGGCAGAGCCAATATGGGACAAGGAGGACATGGAGCGTGCCGAGCAAGGCCTACCGCCCCGCTTCGAAAAATACAGCAGTGACAAGCAGACCAGGAACTATGTCAGGGCCCGGTACAAGGAGGACCCGATAAGAAAGGAGCTTACCACGGATCCGAAGACCAGGGCGCTTGAGCTTGTTCTGGCGAAGGAGACTGAAAGCAGTAGCGCAGGGTCGTCTCAGAGCACCCCTACTTGGGACAACACTCTAAATAGGGCGTTGAACATAATGAAACACAAGGATAAGCTCAGTAAGCCGTCGTCAGCTGGTCGTGTTGCCGGCAAAGGCTTGTCCACAAAATGGTCGTCATACTATACCGCTGGTGGTTGAAAGGAGAAAAAGACCAGCTCGGAAAGCTAGTCGCGCAAGGTTGAAGAACTCAAGGCACAAGTGGCGCGGATTCCGGAGATTATCCAAGAGCAAGGGCAACAACAACTAGGAATGACGCTCACCGGCATTATGCCTACCTTGGTTCATGGGCTGACGACGTGGATTGTGGGTGGCCAACAGGGGCCGCCCCCGATTCTCTGCTTCACGGCCAGCAACTCGCACAACGCGCAGGCGGCGCCATTGGTGTCACCGGCGGCGGAGGTATTGGTGTCTCCGGCGCCGGCACGGGTATTGGAGCTTAATGCACCCGGGTGTACGCCGGCCGGCACCTCGCCAGCAAGCGACCCCTCCGTCAGTTGCACGCCCGCCGTTGGCAGTGCCTCGACATTAGCCAAGCTCGAAGCCATCATCACGGTAACTAATTAAGCCTCTTGGCCGAGGACTTCATCTCCTTTTGCCTTTGACTGGGCATCCCTGACACCCTACATGTTTTCGTAGGGCGCCGCCGATGTTCCGTGCACTCTCCTGCACTTCATGAACGACGAGTTGGTCGATGTCGCCAAGGGAAAAATTGTTCAACTGGGCAACCCCGTGTTCCACGGTAAACCGATGCCACCCGCCGTGTATAGGGTTCAACTGGTTCGGGTGCTGCCAGGCTGCAACGAGTTGTTACCTCTGATTCGACCCACCGGGGCCGACGAAAATTATCTGATGACCCTCAGCGCCTGCCTAAGCTGGCCCCTGCTTTCGCCGAAGAGCCAGATTCGTTTGGGGGCGGGGGACACCACCCCAAAGACAACACGGCCAGTCGTGCCGGCGCCAAGCCATGGCAAGACCGCCACAACGCTACCGGACATGCCGGACATCCCTATGGCATAGGATCCGAACATGCATATGGCACAGGATCTAGACAACGACGACGGCCGTACATTTAGCAACGTCGATAAGTACTTTGCCGAACATGGGTACGATGACGAATTCTACGGGCCTCTTTCTCAAGAACCCAACCCTACAAAAGACGACCGTGGTCTAGCTGGTACGGCGGAGAAACCCAATTGCAACATGCGTCGTCTGGCGTTCAGTTCTCAGGAGACGCCTCCAGTTGCCGACTTCACCGAGCCTCAGATAGCCGAGGTGCCAAATATTATCAGCCCCAACACACTCGAGAAGGCGGTCTGTGAGCAGAACTCGGTCCCATTACAACAGAAGAAGAAGGGACGGAAAATAAAGAGTAACAAGGGTGCGAGCCAACCGGCACCGAGTACGATCCGTGCTCAGGACGGGCCACCTTCACCTAAGGATATCTCGAGGAGGGTGCATGTGGCGGGTAGGGCGATGCTACCGACAAATATGCTCAATGCTGCAACCGGTGCTATGCGGAATCTGCATGACAGTGTTCTTTCTTTAGAGAAGCGGCGTATCAGAGAGAATGATGTGGCATACCCGGTTTTTGTGGCCAAGGTGCTAGAGGGCAAGGGCTTTGTGGATGGCGCCATCGGGGGTACGATCGTCCTACGGTTTGATGACATCTTTGCTATGTTTAACCTTCATCCGCTGCACTACACCTTCGTTCGGCTGTTTTCGCTGAGTATGGAGATGCGGATCATTAGAGACAAGACCCGGGACATCGTGATAGTCGACCCCTTCTACATGCGTGCCAAGAACATGTGCATCACCGGGAACCAACATGTCGCGAGTTCTTACCTCGAAGGCGTCATTCTAGCAAACCGAGATAAGGATAACTTCCTCGTGCCTTACTTTCTTGAGTAAGTCATCCCCTAAGCGCCCCGTAACATATGATTTCTTAGATCTCGATCGTTCTTTTTTTGTCTAACATTCCGTGTTCTGTGCAGTGACACACATTGCACACTCATCCTCTTAAGCCCGAAATATTCCTTGACCACGTATTTCGACCAAGACCGTGACTCCAAGATAAACTACACAAATATCAAGAAAGTTCTTGATGATGTTCTCCCCGGCTACACTTAATCTGGAGGCACCTTCACCAAGCCAGTTCGTAGGCGGTACGGCGCGCACATGTTCGCCCACAATACAACGTTCTCCTGCGTCAAGCAGCCGCCTGGCGGTCAGAAGGATCCCTACTACGCCCTCCATCACATGCAGGCGATCGTACGGGACCATCATCACCTTCTGCTACCAGATAATCTCAAATATTGGGCCGCGAGCTTGTCTGCAATCCAGGATGCGGACATCAGACAAGAATTCTTTCGCATCCAGTCAGAGTTTGCAGAAATTATCCATCAAGATGTCCTTCGTACCTCGGGGCAGTTCTATCTCAGATATCAACCGTCCAATAGTGAGATAGACACAACGCTACAAATGTAGGCTGACAACACCCGCGATTTAATGACCATCACGACAGACGACGGCTTCATCCACGCTCCGGTCCCATGAGTCGAGTCGAAAGTAGTGATGCTATGTGTAGTTCTGAAACATTGATTGGCTCATGTTGTATGTCTCTTTGGTTTGGATAGTCATTCAACTTAGATGTAATCGATGCTATTTATTAGTAGGACCATGAATCGTGCTATTAATGTCTTGCTTTTCTCTTCCGATCCTTTTGTTGCATACTTATATATTGCTTATGTATTTTCTATTGTTTGGCTTGTGCATAGAGATGCCATCGTATGTCGTGTACAAGGGTAAGGTTCCCGAAGTCTACGACGACTGGGAGGAGTGTCGGTGACAGGTCCACCATTTCAGTGGTAACAGTTACAAAGGGTACACCACTAGGGCGGACGCGGAATCTAGATACGCCCGCTATCTAGCGGGAGAGAGGAGGGAGCGTTGGAGGAACCGGATGAAGACCAGTTTCATTGCGATGATGCTCATCGTGATGACCACAGCTCTCTTCTATGTGATGGTAGTTTAGATGATCGATATCGACTTGTAATGTGAAGACAAACTCGCTACTCTCGGTCTCGAGACTTGTAATGTTCTATCTTTATTCGGTCTTTTGAATTCGGAGACTAATATGATGAATTGTATTCGGAGACTGATCTTCTATTGTATTCGATGAATCTGCTGTTGTTGTGTGGTGTTGTCTAAATTCTGTCCAATAATATATTTTGTTACCTGTGAAAATATCAGAAAAGAAAAAAATCCCTAATATTCATACTAGTGGCGCACCACACAAGACACTAATGGCGCATTGTGATAAACACATTAACAGCGCATCACCCACTGGTGCGCCATTAGTATGCCAAAGCACATGGGTACATATGGCCCCCTGGGAGGCATTCTAATGGCGCACTACGTGGTGCGCCATTAGATCACCAGATACTAATGGCGCACCAGTGGTGTGCCATTAGAATTTAATTCTAATGGCGTGATGCTAGTGGCGCACCAGTAGTGCGCCATTAGTAGGCAAAACTAGTGCGCCACTAGCATGCCTTTTCCTAGTAGTGGGATCAGCACGAGGACTAGCCGGGTTAGCTTCCGGCGGGTCAGCATCAGTGTTTTGACCTTGTGGGGCAGACTCATCCATGACAATATCAGTCTCTCTACCAGTGCCCTCCGGGGCCCTCTCCGTTTCACCTTCATCAGTGGGGGTATTGGTTTTGGCTTTCTTGCTCAAGCGAGCTTTGGCGCTACAATATCAAACAGAGGTTAGTATGATAAACCAACAAATGAAGGAAAAAGCTGAAGGGTAATACACTTACCCAGGGACGGTTTTGAGGGGAGGCATCTGGGTGGTTGATGAACCGCCGGATGAAGAATTGAAAGTCACATGATAATTTGAATCAGACGGATTAAGTGGGTATCGGAAGCAACCCGCCAAAGGATAAGATTTTTTGGAGGAACAAAGAACCTTTGGACGACGCTTCCGGTTTGGTGTATCCGGTAAACCAGAGGAAGTGACCTGTTGGACACTATGCCAGGTTGTGCAACGACCTTCATGTTGCTGTATCTTCAAAGAAAATTGTGGATCCAAATGAGAAAGAGGGTGAGAGTATTTTACTTTCCGAACTACACGGCGAAATTTGTGAACCGGCACATGATCTGAATCGGAGGAAAGAGAGATTACCTCTACGTGGTCTGCATGGCTGGCCTCCCCATCATCCTGGGAACAGTCATTGTCAATAAGGTGTATGAAAAATGAACCAAGGGAGTCAAGTTCTACCTCTGGATCCGACTCATCAACGTCTTCGGGCAGATCAGAGGACTCGGCGGTTTTCTTTTTGGCTGTTTTCTTCGTGACTTTGCTTTTTGCACGAGGAGCCGTCACCGGTTTGTCTGAAGTTTTCCTCTTCCAAAAAGAATCTTTGGCATGTAAAATCATACAAAGGGTTATCAGAAAAATGCTAAAGCGGAGAAGGATCAATAAAGGTAGAAAAGGTAAATTTCTTACTGTTGATAGTTTGTTGGAGGTGTAAAAAGGGGCCAATCCGGTCTTGCTGCATTGAGCGATCAATTCATCCAACATCTTCTTCACGGATTCAGTGACTTCCTGATCAGTCATTTCTATCTCATGATACCGTTGAGGGACCTTGATGTTTCCGGTATACTCATGCATCAAACTGGAGCGGCGTCTTAAGGGAAGGATACCCTAGGAAACCCAGCATCGAACGAGGTCAATGCCGGTTAAGCCATTTGCTAGAAAGGCCCAGAGCTTAACAATTTGAGGTGCATAAGCCTGTCGTTCTTTGGCTGCGAGCCGGGGTGGCAATGGATGGCCATTGCTGAGCCGGTGAGCACGGTAACCCGGTAGAGGGTTTTCATCAGCAGGCGCGGTGTTCTGACAGTAGAACAATGTTTGATTCCAGTCTTTCGGATGGGTGTGATATTTGGCATGAGGGAAATCGACTTCCTTCCTCTTTTGAATCGACACACCGCCAAGTTCAGTATTGGTGCCGTCAGAGAATTCGGTTCGACGGTTTAAGTGGAAAAAGTCTCGGAAGAGCTCAACAGTTGGTTCTTCTTGAAGGTAAACTTTGCAGAACACTTGAAAGTTACATATATTGGACACAAAATTTGGTCCAATGTCTTGAGGATGGAGTTGGAAGCAAGCAAGCACATCCCGGAAAAACTTTGAGCCGGGAGGGCTAAAACCCCGGTCTAGATGCTGCATGATGTCACGACCGGTTTTCCAATAAAATGCTTATTGAGAAACCGACCCTTATATAGACCAGTATAGGAAAAATCTCCTTACTGGCAGACAAATCCTTGATACAGAAATCTAGAAGTACTAATTATTATAGAAGGTTGAGCTGAGGCTGCTCAACACTTTATTACAAGCACGCCAATATTATACATAAGGGTGGATATGACACAAGGGTGTGGTGGCATACTACTGACTTGTAATAAAAGTGGTGGTGGATATGTCACAGTGAAGTGGGTGACATGACTCCTAATCTTACAGCTCACTGAGCATCGGAGTGAGGCTCGATGATTTATTCGGGTAGCGGAAGCGTATATGATACAAGTGACCAATTCCAGGATCGCACGGGACTGACTGGGACTCCTCTAGGCGTCGGACTCGCTATCGTACTCTTCATCCATAAGATCGCCTTCGTCAACATCTGGCCAAATCAAAAAGCCAGGTGAGTACTTTGAATGTACTCGCGAGATAGTTCAGACATAAGATATAACGAATGCAAACATGATGCACATGAGCAGATTACTAATGCACACTCAAATAATCAATTTGCACAACAGGTTAATTAAAAAGGAAGTCAGGCGGTAGTCCTCCCGAAATCCCAATAAAATAACTGAAGACCGATTGGGTGTCTGAAGCGACGCCTCGAAAGGTAAAAATAAATTAACATGCCGCAGTCGGGCGTCTGAGCGACACCACATAAAGGGCTTATATTGAAATGTAAATGACAATGCGTGCCACAGTCGGACGTCTACGCGACATCTCGGAGAGGGCTTATAATGGAAGTAAATAACATGGATGCCACAGTCGGATGTCTAAGCAACATCACATAAAGGGCTGATAGGACTCCAACGTATCTATAATTTTTGATTGCTCCATGCTACTTTATCTACTGTTTTGGACTATATTGTGCTTTATTTTCCACTTTTATATTATTTTTGGGGACTAACCTATTCACCGGAGGCCGAGCCCAGAATTGTTGTTTTTTTGCCTATTTCAGTGTTTCGAAGAAACGGAATATCAAACGGAGTCCAAACGGAATGAAACCTTCGTGAACGTGATTTTCTCACCGAACGTGATCCAGGAGACTTGGACCCTACTCCAAGAAGTGCCAGAGGCGGTCACGAGGGTGGAGGGCGCCCCCCCCCCCTAGGCGCGCCCCCTACCTCGTGGGCCCCCTGTTGCTCCACCGACGTACTCCTTCCTCCTATATATACCTACGTACCCCCGACAGATCAGAGACGGAGCCAAAAACCTAATTCCATCGCCGCAACTTTCTGTATCCACAAGATCCCATCTTGGGGCCTATTCCAAAGCTCCGCCGGAGGGGGCATCTACCATGGAGGGCTTGTACATCAACACCATAGCCTCTCCGATGAAGTGTGAGTAGTTTACTTCAGACCTTCGGGTCCATAGCTAGTAGCTAGATGGCTTCTTCTCTCTTTTTGGATCTCAATACAATGTTCTCCCCCTCTCTTGTGGAGATCTATTCGATGTAATCTTCTTTTTGTGGTGTGTTTGTTGAGACTGATGAATTGTGGGTTTATGATCCAGCTTATCTATGAATAATATTTGAATCTTCTCTGAATTCTTTTATGTATGATTGAGTTATCTTTGCAAGTCTCTTCGAATTATCCGTTTGGTTTGGCCAACTAGATTGGTAGTTCTTGCAATGGGAGAAGTGCTTAGCTTTGGCTTCAATCTTGCGGTGTCCTTACCTAGTGACAGAAAGGGTTGCAAGGCACGTATTGTATTGTTTCCATCGAGGATAACAAGATGGGGTTTTTTATCATATTGCATGAATTTATCCCTCTACATCATGCCATCTTGCTTAAGGCGTTACTCTGTTTTTAACTTAATACTCTAGATGCATGCTGGATAGCGGTCGATGAGTGGAGTAATACTAGTAGATGCAAAATCGTTTTGATCTACTTGTCTCGGACGTGATGCCTATATACATGATCATTACCTAGATATGCTCATAACTATGCTCAATTCTGTCAATTGCTCAACAGTAATTTGTTCACCCACCGTAGAATACTTATGCTCTTGAGAGAAGCCACTAGTGAAACCTATGGCCCCTGGGTCTATTCTCATCATATCAATCTCTATCACTTTATTATTTGCTTTATTTTTACTTTGCCTTTTACTTTTCACTTTGCATCTACCTATCAAAAATACCAAAAATATTATTTATCATCTCTATCAGATCTCACCCTCGTAAGTGACCGTGAAGGGATTGACAATCCCTAATCGCGTTGGTTGTGAGTAGCTATCGTTTTGTGTAGGTACGAGGGACTTGTGCGTGGTCTCCTACTGGATTGATACCTTGGTTCTCAAAAACTGAGGGAAATACTTACGCTACTTTACTGCATCATCCTCTCCTCTTTGGGGAAAACCAACGCAGTGCTCAAGAGGTAGCAAGAAGAATTTCTGGCGCCGTTGCCGGGGAAGCTCATGCAAGCAAGTAAACCATACCAAGTACCCATCACAATCTCTATCTCTCGCATTAAATTATTTGCCTCTCGTTTTCCTCTCCCCCACTTCACCCTTGCTGTTTTATTCGCCCTCTCTTTGCCAATCTCCTCCTCTCTCTCCCTTTTGCCTTTTTCCTTGCCTGTTTGTTTGCTCGTCTTGAAAAAATGACTGCTAAAATTTCGGATATGCAAGCTACCTTAGTCAATAAGATGGCCGCTAAACCGAATTCCTATGAAAATCAAGATGAAGATCTAAAAGTTATTGATGTATCCCCTATTAAATCTTTGTTTTGCAATATGAATCTTGATGAAACTGAATATGATCTTCCTTTACCTAGAAGGCGTTCTAAGAATTCGGAGTTTCTAGATCTTGATGATGAAATTGATGAAAGTGGGATTGAAAGAAATAAAAACCTAGATGTTGCTAAACCCACTATTTTGGATCTCAAGGAATTTAATTATGAAAATTTCTCTTTGATTTGTTGTATTTCCTTGTTGCAATCCGTGCTAGATTCTCCTCATGCTTATAGTCAAAATAAGGCCTTTACTGAACACATTGTTGATGCCTTGATGCAATCTTATGAAGAAAAACTTGAGTTCAAAGTTTCTATCCCAAGAAAACTTTATGATGAGTGGGAACCTACTATTAAAATTAAAATTAAAGATTATGAGTTTCATGCTTTGTGTGATTTGGGTGCTAGTGTCTCTACTATTCCCAAAACTTTGTGTGATTTGCTAGATTTCCATGACTTTGATGATTGCTCTCTAAACTTGCATCTTGCGAATTCCACTATTAAAAAGCCTATGGGAAGAATTAATGATGTCCTTATTGTTGCAAATAGGAATTATGTGTCCGTAGATTTTATCATTCTTGATATAGATTGCAATCCTTCATGTCCCATTATTCTTGGTAGACCTTTCCTTAGAACAATTGGTGCAATTATTGATATGAAGGAAGGGAATATTAGATTCCAATTTCCCTTAAATAAGGGCATGGAACACTTCCCTAGAAAGAAAATAAAATTACCATATGAATCTATCATGAGAGCCACTTATGGATTGCCTACCAAAGATGGCAATACCTAGATCTATCCTTGCTTTTATGCCTAGCTAGGGGCGTTAAACGATAGCGCTTGTTGGGAGACAACCCAATTTTATTCTTGTTTTTTTGTTTTTCTTTCTGTTTAGGAATAAATAATCCATCTAGCCTCTGTTTGGATGTGGTTTTATGTTTTAATTAGTGTTTGTGCCAAGTAGAACCTATAGGATAACCTACGATGATAGTTGATTTGATTCTGCTGAAAAATAGAAACTTTGCGTGCACGAATATAATTTTGTTAAATCACAGGAACGTGCTTTAGCGTTGATTCTTTTTGCTGCTGTTCAATAGACAAATTTTCCAGGACTTCCTATTTTGGTAGAATTTTAAGAGTTCCAAAAATTTGCGTTAGTTACATATTGCTACAGACTGTTCTGTTTTTGACAGATTCTGTTTTGCGTGTGTTGTTTGCTTATTTTGATGAATCTATGGCTAGTAAAATAGTTTATAATCCATAGAGAAGTTGGAATACAGTAGGCTTAACAACAATATAAATAAAGAATGAGTTCATTACAGTACCTTGAAGTAGTCTTTTGTTTTCTTTCACTAACGGAGCTCACGAGATTTCTATTGAGTTTTGTGTTGTGAAGTTTTCAAGTTTTGGGTGAATTCTTTTGATGGATTATGGAACAAGGAGTGGCAAGAGCCTGAGCCTGGGGATGCCCATGGCACCCTCAAGATAATCCAAGGACACTAAAAAGTCAAAGCTTGGGGATGCCCCGGAAGGCATCCCCTCTTTCTTCTACTTCCATCGGTAATTTACTTGGAGCTATATTTTTATTCACCACATGTTATGTGTTTTGCTTGGAGCGTCTTGTATCATTTGTGTCTTTGCTTGTTAGTTTACCACAATCATCCTTTTTATACACACCTTTTGAGAGAGCCATACATGAATTGTAATTTTCTAGAATACTCTATGTGCTTCACTTATATTTTTTGAGCTTGATAGTTTTGCTCATAGTGCTTGACTTATATCTTTTGAGCGTGATAATTTTTGCTCTAGTGCTTCACTTAGATATTTTAGAGCATGGTGGTGGATTTGTTTTAAAGAAACTATTGATCTCTCATGCATCACTTAGAATATTTTGAGAGTCGTTATTAGCATGGTAATTTGCTTAATGATAATATACTTGGTATTCAAGATATGTGAAACTTTCTTTTGAGTGCGTTGAATACTAAGATAAGTTTGATGCTTGATAATTGTTTTGAGATATGAAGGTGATAATATCAAAGTAATGCTAGTTGGGTGATTATGAATTTAAAGAATGCTTGTGTTGAAGTTTGTGATTCCCGTAGCATGCACATATGGTGAACCGCTTTGTGATGAAGTTGGAGCACAATTTTATTTATTGATTGTCTTCCTTATGAGTGGCGGTCGGGGACGAGCGATGGTCTTTTCCTACCAATTTATCCTCCTAGGAGCATGCGCGTAGTGCTTTGGTTTTTGATGGCTTCTAAATTTTTGCAACAAGTGCATGAGTTCTTATGATTAATGTTTAGTCCATGGATTATACGCACTCTCACCCTTCCGCCTTTGCTAGCCTCTTTAATACCGCGCACTTTTCACCGGTATCATACACCCACCATATACCTTCCTCAAAACAGCCACTATACCTACCTATTATGGCATTTCCATAGCCATTCCAAGATATATTGCCATGCAACTTTCCAATCTTCCGTTTATTATGACACGCTCCATCATTGTCATATTGCTTTTCGCATGAACATGTAGTTGACATTGTATTTGTGGCAAGGCCACCTTCATAATTTTCATACATGTCACTCTTGATTCATTGCATATCCCGGTACACCGCCGGAGCCATTCATATAGAGTCATAATTTGTTCTAAGTATCGAGTTGTAATTGTTGAGTTGTAAGAAAAATAAAAGTGTGATGATCATCATTATTAGAGCATTGTCCCAGTGAGGAAAGGATGATGGAGACTATGATTCCCCCATAAGTCGGCATGAGACTCCGAACAAAAAAAAGAGGCCATAAAAGAAAATAAAAGGCCCAAACAAAAAAATAAATAAATAAATGAGAGAAAAAGAGAGAAGGGACAATGCTACTATCCTTTTACCACACTTGTGCTTCATAGTAGCACCATGATCTTCATAATAAGAGAGTCTCATATGTTGTCACTTTCATATACTAGTGGGAATTTTTCATTATAGAACTTGGCTTGTATATTCCAATGATGGGCTTCCTCAAATGTGCCCTAGGTCTTCGTGAGCAAGCAAGTTGGATGCACACCCACTTAGTTTCTTTTGTTGAGATTTCATATACTTATAGATCTAGTGCATCCGTTGCATGGCAATCCCTACTCACTCACATTGATATATATTGATGGGCATCTCCATAGCCCGTTGATACGCCTAGTTGATGTGAGACTATCTTCTCCTTTTTCGTCTTCTCCACAACCACCATTCTATTCCACATATAGTGCTATGTCCATGGCTCACGCTCATGTATTGCGTGAAAGTTGAAAGAGTTTGAGATTACTAATGTATGAAACAATTGCTTGGCTTGTCATCGGGGTTGTGCATGATTAAATACTTTGTGTGATGAAGATAGAGCAACAGCCAGACTATATGATTTTGTAGGGATAACTTTCTTTAGCCATGTTATTTTGAGAAGACATAATTGCTTTGATTAGTATGCTTGAAGTATTATTACTTTTATGTCATTATGAACTTTTGTCTTGAATCTTTCGGATCTGAATATTCATGCCACAATTAAGAAGATTTACATTGAAATTATGCCAAAATATCACTCCGCATCAAAAATTCTTTTTTATCATTTACCTACTCGAGGACGAGCAGGAAATAAGCTTGGGGATGCTTGATTGCTCCATGCTACTTTATCTACTATTTTGGACTATATTGGGCTTTATTTTCCACTTCTATATTATTTTTGGGACTAACCTATTAACCAGAGGCCCATCCCAGAATTGATGTTTTTTGCCTATTTCAGTGTTTCGGAGAAACGGAATATCAAACAGAGTCCAAACGGAATGAAACCTTCGGGAACGTGATTTTCTCACCGAACGTTATCCAGGAGACTTGGACCCTACTCCAAGAAGTGCCAGAGGCAGTCACGAGGGTGGAGGGCGCGCTCCCTAGGCGTGCCCCCCTACCTCGTGGGCCCCCTGTTGCTCCACCGACGTACTCCTTCCTCCTATATATACCTACATACCCCCGATAGATCAGAGACGGAGCCAAAAACCTAATTCCACCGCCGCAACTTTCTGTATCCACGAGATCCCATCTTGGGGCTTGTTCCGGAGCTCCGCCGGAGGGGGCATCTACCATAGAGGGCTTCTACATCAACACCATGGCCTCTCCGATGAAGTGTGAGTAGTTTACTTCAGACCTTCGGGTCCATAGCTAGTATCTAGATGGCTTCTTCTCTCTTTTTGGATCTCAATACAATGTTCTCCCCCTCTCTTGTGGAGATCTATTCGATGTAATCTTATTTTTGTGGTGTGTTTTTAGAGACCGATGAATTGTGGGTTTATGATCCAGCTTATCTATGAATAATATTTGAATCTTCTCTGAATTCTTTTATGTATGATTGAGTTATCTTTGCAAGTCTCTTCGAATTATCCATTTGGTTTGGCCAACCAGATTGGTAGTTCTTGCAATGGAGCAGTGCTTAACTTTGGCTTCAATCTTGCGGTGTCCTTACCCAGTGACAGAAAGGGTTAAAAGGCACGTATTGTATTGTTGCCATCGAGGATAACAAGATGGGTTTTTTATCATATTGCATGAATTTATCCCTCTACATCATGTCATCTTGCTTAAGGCGTTACTTTGTTTTTAACTTAATACTGTAGATGCATGCCGGATAGCGGTCGGTGAGTGGAGTAATAGTAGTAGATGCAGAATCGTTTTGATCTAGTTGTCTCGGACGTGATGCCTATATACATCATTATTACCTAGATATGCTCATAACTATGCTCAATTCTGTCAATTGCTCAACAGTAATTTGTTCACAGTCGGACGTCTGTGTGATGTCACATAAAGGGCTTATAACCAAAATAAACAACAAGAATGTCGTAGTTGGACGTCTACGCGACGTCATATAAAGGGCTTATAACAAAGAAAATAAACCACAAGAATGCCACAGTCGGACGTCTGCGAGATGTCACGTAAAGGGCTTATATTTCATCATCCGAACTCAAGTTGTTCATGATATTAAGTCATTTCGAGAAAATACTCAGGGATGATAAGCAGGTTATTCCATCCACAGGAATAACATTCAGCCGGGTTTACCACTCATGTTTGTTCACCGGAGGTTGACACTGAAACTGATACTGAGACTGACATAGATAAATTGATTATAGTCCTTGACTATAGATACGGTTACTCGAATGAATTTGACTCTGCAGAGTTTATACTATTTAACCACAACCAATGGATTTCAGTAGTCATGAAGGACTAGTTCCGTTTACGGCATTTCAGAAGAAACACATCTGACCAGTATGCACCCATTCCACATCCCGATGCCAGGAATCACCCTAGGCAACATTCAAGAAAACTTTGAGACGGGGAGGCCACAACCTCGAGTAGCATGGGATCAAATTTGTATCGCATGCTCTAAGGGGTGCCCCCCTCTCGGTCCCAACCGGAAACACCCATGCCCCCTGACCGGATGACTGGCTTTAATTCAGGGCCATGGAACCCTCATCACGGCCCCTCTATTTGGTGTGTACGAGGAAAGAGGTTTGCAACTTACTAAACCATATTCTTTGCAGAAAACATGTGGTAGCACAAAAAGGGAACGGATGGTAACGTGACTTGATCCACATTAACACTCGAGTTAAATGGTTTGGCGTAAGACTGGCATGCTTCAACAATACCATCTTACCACTTTTCATGTCACCACATGATCATGTAAACTCACATCAAATAACACATCGAGTTTCGAAGCTCACTTGTATGCAATATAACACTCACTGATGTTCATATAAACATGCCATGAAATAACTACTCAAGCAAACATGCAAAACACTCATCATATCAAAGGTTCAAACATTCTTGCCTGGGTCGGAGTAGTCGGAGTCTAGCTCAGTGAAGTTTGTGGTTCTGTCACCTCCTCCGGTATCTACGGTATAAAGAAAATGCGTACTAACGTAAATACCGTGTGTGCACAAAAAGTGTTCCACATATTTTTCAAATAATTATGATAAAAAACTAGACAGAAAAATAAACATGACAGAAAAAGAATCAATTAAAAATCATTTTCTGTTTAAAAGTTATTAAGGTTTTAGTCCAGGGACTCATCTGTAATGAAACAGAAAGTTTCCATGGGGTAGTTTATAAAAAGACAGAAAAACGTTTCAGTTAGAAAGCGTATTTTTCCCGAAGGCGTTTTCAGAAAACGGTTTGAAAAGAAGAAAAAGCTGACGAGGGGGTCCCACCCGTCAGGTTTGAATTTCAGAACAGAGTCGCCAGCGCCTGAGGGCTGCGGTGGTCGCCTGCGGCGATCCACGGCGAGTTAGGAGGAGTGGATGGTACCTACGGGTTCAGGGTGCTCTTCCGCGTCTGTGGGTGGTGGAGTTGGTCGTTGGCGAGCACCACGACGATGGCCGCCTTTACTCCAGCGGACGGCGGTTTGGGCGGTGGTGGATCTCGCCTAGGAGAGCTGCAAACGCCAAATCGAGGCTGGGGTCAGACGTGTGGGTGCACTAGAGGGTTGCTGACGCGGTTTGGGATGCGGAGGTGCCCTCACCGGAGTGGATCGTGCTGGAGCCTGAAGCGGATCGGGGCGGCCGAAGTTGGGGAAGAAGGCCTCCCCGAGGTCTTCCTGGTAGCTAGGCGTGGCTCTGGTGAGGTGGAGGGGTGGTGCCTGCTCGAAGGCGAGCTCGGGGCTCCCTTTTATAGCCGATCCGAGGCAGTGGCCGAGAACGGGATAACTCCGGTGATGATTACGGCGAGGCAGTGGTTGGGCAGGTGGTTTAGGTGGCTAGGCGACTGTGGATTGGTCCACTAGTTCCATTCCGGGGCTAAGCCGGGAAAAACTTGGGTGGTACTCCACGTTCTTGACGGAACGGCTCACGGGGCTCGTCGGCGGCAGAGAGCATGCTCTGCGCTGCTCAGGCCACGGCGACGATGCTGCAGCATGCACAGTCAAGCGGACAGCCACGCGGAGGCTTCGGGTGGCTTGGGCGGTGCTGGACGGCACCGAAAGGTGGTGCTGGTCCCTGCTAGCCGCCACGGGTGGCTCTGCCACCACAGAAGTTGCCAGCGTCGGTGAGACACGTCACCTCCGACGCTTGTGCCCGTCCAAACGACTGTGCGGTGCTCCGGATGAGGAGAAGGAGCAGTGAGCATCGTGCTAATGCGGGCACTGGCGAGATTGACGCCGAGGCTCTGAAGAAAACGACGTTGTCGACTGAACCCAACACTGAATCTCTGAACTTTACTGAATTTGAACAGAAACAGTGCACGCCAGGCGTTTGATGAAATGTTTTTGGCATGTGGAAAAGCTTTATGGAGTTGATCTTTGGTGAGGTGACCTCTCAATGCACCTGGGGGCTGCCTGATTTATCTCATGATTTTTGGAGAAGGAAAAGGATGAATTTCACCAAATTTGGCAAATCTGGTTCAAACTTGCATTGAGCAAAATTTGAAAATTTTGAACTGTGGACAAGTGGGTCTTGATGGATCTAGGTTGGGGGTGCTAAGGACTAGCCAGAGGAGTTTGTTTGGGATCAAAACTCAAAAGTAATCTGGTACTTCCTTTGTAAATCACCTAGGTCAAAATAAATGACAGAAATAGTTTTGGGGATAAAATAAATAGAATAAATATAAAAAATGGGTTGAACTTGCTGGGATTGGATATTTGACTTGACCCAAAGTGGAGGGAGGGGTTTTGGAAGAAAGTTTCAACAAGAGGCATGGCAAAAGAGAATGGTTTGAAATAAAAGTATAAATCCAAAACCCATAGGATTTATTTTTAATAGAAATAATTGCAAAAATTAATTGTGATGAGTCAACACCAAATGAAAAGCCTTCAATACCAAACATCAAGGTTGAGGATGACCCAAAAATAAAATATTTGTCATAAGAGAAAATTTTGAGAATGAGAGTCCTCTTAGAAAGATTTTAAATAGTCTCCTTCAACTCAAATAAAGAATTTGATAAAAACCAAATCAAATTTTTTTTGGAGTGTCACAACACCTACCCCCTTAGGAAAAATCTCATCCCCGAGATTTCAGCTGATTCTCAAAGAGGTGTGGATATTCAGTCCGAAGTAAATCCTCTCTTTCCCACGTTGCTTCATCCTCGGTGTGATTGCTCCACTGAACTTTGAAAAACTTAATTGTTTTCTGACGGGTCCTCCTTTCAGACCCCTCCAATATTTTTATTGGACGTTCCTTGTAGGTGAGGTCCGGTTGCATGTCAATGTCCTCATGAGATACATGCTTCTCTGGCTTGCTTAAGCATTTCCTCAATTGTGAGACGTGGAACACGTCGTGGACGTCTGACAGTTCTTCGGGTAGGTCTAGCAGGTAGGCTACTGTGCGTCTTTGCGCAACTACACAGAAGGGTCCCATAAATCTTGGTGCTAGCTTTCCTTTAACTTTGAACCGTTGCAGGCCCCTCATAGGAGATACTCGTAGGTACACATATTCACCGGGTTCAAAGCTGACTCCCCGATGTTTTCGATCGTAATAACTCTTCTGTCGGCTTTGAGCTGTCTTGAGTCGGTCCCTGATTAGCTTAAGTTTCTCCTCACCTTCCTTGAGCATGTCTGGGCCGAAGATACGACTGTCTCCTGTTTCTGACCAATTTAATGGGGTACGACATCTCCGCCCGTACAAGGCTTCAAAAGGTGCCATTTGTAGACTGGCTTGGTAACTGTTGTTGTATGCGTACTCGGCATATGGCAAGCTTTCCTCTCAACTGGTTCCATAGGTGAGAACACATGCTCTTAGCATGTCCTCTAGAATTTGGTTCATGCATTCAGTTTGCCCATCAGTCTGGGGGTGGTATGATGTACTGAATGCCAGTTGAGTTCCCAGAGCTTGTTCTAATTGATCCCAAAATCTAGAGACGAACTGAGTGCCTCTATCGGATATTATCGTATTTGGAATTCCATGCAGACAAACTATACAGGAGAGATAAAGCTTGGCAAGCTTCTGAGTGGTGTGGGTTTTCTTTACTGGGATGAAATGTGCTACCTTAGCCAATCTATCTGTGATGCCCATATGGCATCATTTCCGTATTGTGACCAAGGTAGTCTGACAATAAAATCCATTCCAATTTCGTCCCATTTTCACTTAGGTATCTTGTTTGGCTGTAATAATCCTGCTGGTTTTTGGTGTTCGGCTTTAATGCGCTGACATGAATCACAACATGCAATGAATGTGGCTATATCCCTTTTCATACCATGCCACCAAAAATTTTCCTGAATGTCCTTGTACATCTTGGTCCCTCCAGAATGGATTGAATATGGAGCGGTGTGGCCTTCGGCTAGAATTTTTTGTTTGAGGTCTTCTATATTTGGTACGAAAAGTCTGTTTCCGTACCATAATACTCCCTTATCATCTATGACAAATTCTGAGGCCTTGCCCAAACTCACTTTTCTTTTTATGCCTTCGATGCTGGGGTGTCCATGCTGAGCCTCCTTAATCTTTTCTATTAGGGTAGGCTGTATTTCCAAATTTGACACATTGCCTTCAGTGACCATTACCAAGTTGAGTTTAGCAAACTCCTGCTGAAATTCAGGTCTCAAGTTTGGTAGACTGTCGATGCCCGAGCTGGGGTTCCGACTAAGAGCATCTGCCACTACATTTGCCTTTCCCGGATGGTAGTGAATGCCAACATCATAATTTTCACTAATTCCAACCAGCGCCTTTATCGTAAATTGAGCTCTGGCTATGTGAAAATATATTTGAGGCTTTTATGGTCCGTATATATTTCACAACGATTTCCGAGCAGAAAGTGCCTCCACTCTTTGAGTGCATGAATGACCGCTGCCAACTCCAAGTCATGAGTAGGATAATTTCTTCATGCTTTCGTAGTTGCCTGGAAGCGTATGCGACTACTTTGCCTTCTTGCATTAATACGCATCCGAGGCCCTTCCGGGATGCGTCGCAATACACTTCAAAACTTTTGTGTATGTCTGGTACAACCAATACTGGTGCTGTTGTTAATTTCCTTTTGAGTTCTTGGAAACTTTTCTCGCAGGCTTCAGTCCATACAAACTTCTTATCCTTCTTGAGTAACTGTGTCATTGGTTTTGCTATGGTGGAGAACCCTTCAATAAATCTTCGGTAATATCCTGCCATTCCCAAGAAAGTTCGTACATCTGTTACACTGGCGGGTGGTTTCCAACTAAGTACGGCCTTGACCTTTTCTGGGTCTACGACAATACCTTCTTGGGTCAATACATGGCCTAGAAAACCAACCTGTCTTAACCAAAATTCACATTTGCTGAATTTGGCGTATAGTTGATGTTTCCTTAATTCTCCCAGTACAATTCTGAGATGTTCAGCATGCTCTTCTGGTGTCTTGGAGTACACCATAATATCATCAATGAACACCACAACAAATTTGTCCATAAATTTCATAAACACTTTGTTCATGAGGTGGACAAAAATATGCGGGGGCGTTTGTCAGTCCAAACGGCATTACTGTAAACTCATATAGTCCGTATCTGGAGGTGAATGCTGTCTTGGGGATACCTTCTGTCCATACTTTTAATTGATGATACCCCGACCTTAAATCAAATTTTGAGAAAACCTTAGCGTGCGCGAGCTGGTCAAATAAATCATTTATCCGAGGCATCAGATATTTGTTTTTGATGGTAACCATGTTGAGTGCTCGATAGTCGATACATAATATCAGTGTCCCATCCTTCTTCTTGGCAAATAATACTGGTGAACCCCAAGGTGAGGAGGTGGCTCGAATAAATCCTTTGTCCAGTAATACTTTTATTTGCTTCTTTAATTCTACCAGTTCAGAGGGCGCCATTCTATAGGGTTTCTTATAAATGGGGGTGGTTCCGGGTGCTAGCTCAATGATGAATTCTATTTCCCGGTCTGGTGGCATGCCTGGTAGTTCTTCGGGGAATACGTCAGGGAACTCACATACCACTGGAACTTTTCTTAATTCCGAAATGTCCACCTTATTCAACCTTGGTTGCCGTGACCTCGGTCTTTCTTGAGCTGCAATCTTTATCGTCTTCCCATGATGATGGGTAAGAATTACAGTCCGATTGAAGTAGTCGATAAATTCCTTGTTGGTGGTCAACCAGTCCATTCCTAGGATAACATGCAGTCCCTTATTTTCCAATACAATGAGGTTTGCCTGAAACTTTAATCCTTCAAGCTCAATAACCACACCTTGGCAGTAACTTTGAGTGATTTGCTTAATCCTGGGGGACTTGATGATCATGGATTTTTCCAGGGGAAGCATCAAAAAATCATGTTGCAAAGCAAATTTCTTTGAAATGAACGAGTGAGAAGCTCCAGAATCAAACAAAATCGTGGCAGGTATTGTGTTGACAGGGAACGTACCGAGTATGATATCCGGGGCATTCTGTGCTTCCTCCTTGGTCACATGGTTCAGGTGACCCTTCTTGTGATTGTTATTTGGCCTGAAGTTGTTTCGCTTGGGCATTGAATTATTGCCACCGTTGTTCGGCTTGGGAGCCGAGTTTCTTGGCTTTGGACACTGCTTGGCATAGTGTCCTTCTTCTCCATAAGCGTAGCAAGTAACACCTGGGCGATATGTAAAATCCTTGTCCCTCGCATGGAAATTTTTGTTTGGGCGTGAAACATTGGTTGTGGGTTTGTGTGCCCCACCTTTCTGAAAATCAGTCTTGCTGCGGTTGTTGCGAGCAAGAGTAGTCTGGTCCCTTTTGCGCTTGCGAAAATCCTCCAAGCTGCGGCACTCATTTTACAATGTAATAGCTTTGTCCACAAGTGTTTTGAAATCCGGGAAGGTGTGTACGACCAGCTGGCATTTAAGTGCTGGTGCCAGACCATCCATGAATTTTTCCATTTTTTGTTTTCAGTCATATGCTCTTCGCTGGCGTAATGAGATAATGGAGTAAACTGACTGTTGTACTCAGTCACTGTCATGGTTCTCTGCTTGAGGTCATCAAACTCCCTCTTCTTGATCTTCATAATACTTCTGGGAATGTGCGCCACACGAAAACCTTCTTTAAATTCTTCCCAGGTGATGTCATTTTCATTTGGGTGCATGTGTAGGAAGTTTTCCCACCATGATGCAGCTGCTCCACTGAGATAGTGAGGTGCATATAGTACCTTCTCACGGTCCGAACATTGTGCAATAATTAATTTTCTCTCAATGTCCCGAAGCCAATCATCGGCCTCCAGAGGTCTATCAGTGTGAGAGAATGTTGGAGGATGCGTCTTCTGTAGTTCAGACAATTTGGATTGCTGTTAATACGGTCCACGGTGATTTCCCGTATTTATAACATGGTTCATCATCTCTTGATGTTGTTGCTGGCTTTGCTCATAAAGGCGGCACATTTGAGAAAATGGAGCTTCACTGCCTTGCTGACTTGTCTGCCCTTGTGTGAAATTGTTGTTAGTCTGGGTACCACAATTTCCTTCCGGCGGACTTGGCATGGAACGAGTCCAAGGACGAGTCATTTTCCACTCTAAGGTATTTTTGTAAAACTCATGAGAAAAACTGAGTGGCGAAAATAAATAATTTTGCAAAGGCGGAAATTTAAGAACTCCAACATTTTTCAAGATAATACTTGACTGCTCACGGAGAAGGACTGTTTAGTACATATCTTACAAGCAAGCTGTAATTATACAATACATCACTCAGCATGTGCGTACACATTCCTGACATGTTATTTAGGCTAGTGCACTTCTCCCAGTTCCTACATGATGCACACACAAACTACTTCTCACAACCTATATACATATAAACATATCATACAAGCTGACACATTGCACAGCTGCTAGACGCACTCAGTCGGAGATGGTAAGGACTTCCCTCGGCCTGCCAAGGGTAAGACCCAGTGGTGCTGGAGACTCAGCCTCCTCCTCACTAATAGGCTCCAGGCATGAACCACTGTGTTGTGGAACTGGCGCGGGTGCGGTAGGTGGTGCAGCTCTAACTGGAGTAGGAGCAATGACTTGGTAAATTCTTCAGGAGTAGGCAGGCGGCGAGCAGTGGTGAAGATGGTAGGTGTATAGGATGTGGCGGACGAGACGTATGTCAATGGTGGTGCTGTGTGGAGGAGCTCCCTCCTGTTGGCAGAACAGCTCTGCACAAAGTCCATACGAGCAGCCACAAGGTCGTCCACGAGGTTATTAAAAGCTGCCTCGAGGGCCCTGAGATATTCAATCAGCATCTCAATAGCCTCATCTCTCTCTCCCCCTAGCGCAAGCAAACACATAGTGACATGTGTATGGCACATGGCATGGGAGGTAGCGGTAGCGACGAGTCTTCATTGAAGGAAGAACATCCCGAAGACGAGCTATTGCTTCACGGGAAGCCATCTGCATAGCATGCCTCTCCGTCGGCATGGCCCTTCCCACAAACCGGAAGCGGCATGACTCAACACGTCCTCCCTTGAATTGCACTGCGGCCTGGTGGATGGACAGACTGTCGCTGATCTTGTGCTGGTAGAGTGTAAACTCCGGGCGAGCCGATGGCCCAATCGCGACTTTGACGATGGAGACGAGAAGCCTGACAAACCCCTCAGGTACATTGGCGAACACTTGTGTCTCACAGTCTTTGCCAGCCATCTACAAAAGTAGGCAAAAATTCTGAATAGTCAGATCATAAATTTATGCTGACTTTTAGAAAATGACTACATTTGCAAAATATTAAAATAGCACTTATTATGCTAATAACCGATTAGCGATTGCACCTAGTGGCTTCCTACAGTCAGCCTGGCTCTGATACCAAGTTTGTCACGACCGGTTTTCCAATAAAATGCTTATTGAGAAACCGACCCTTATGTAGACCAGTATAGGAAAAATCTCCTTACTGGCAGACAAATCCTTGATACAGAAATCCAGAAGTACTAATTATTATACAAGGTTGAGCTGAGGCTGCTCAACAATTTATTACAAGCACGCCAATATTATACATAAGGGCGGATATGACACAAGGGTGTGGTGGCATACTACTGACTTGTAATAAAAGTGGTGGTGGATATGCCACAGTGAAGTGGGTGACATGACTCCTAATCTTACAGCTCACGGAGCGTCGGAGTGAGGCTCGATGATTTATTCATGTAGCGGAAGCGTATATGATACAAGTGACCAATTCCAAGATCACACAAGACTGACTGGGACTCCTCTAGGCGTCGGACTCGCTATCATACTCTTCATCCATCAGATCGCCTTCGTCAACATCTGGCCAAATCAACAATCCAGGTGAGTACTTTGAATGTACTCGTGAGACAGTTCCGACATAAGATATAATGAATGCAAACATGATGCACATGAGCACATTAGTAATGCACACTCAAATAATCAATTTGTGGACAGGTTAATTAAAAAGGAAGTCAGGCGGTAGTCCTCCCGAAATCCCAATAAAATAACTGAAGACCGATCGGGTGTCTGAAGCGACGCCTCAAAAGGTAAAAATAAATTAACATGCCGCAGTCGAGCGTCTGAGCGACACCACATAAAGGGCTTATATTGAAATGTAAATGACAGTGCGTGCCATAGTCGGACGTCTATGCGACATCTCAGAAAGGGCTTATAATGGAAGTAAATAACATGGATGCCACAGTCGGATGTCTGAGCGACGTCACATAAAGGGCTTATAACAAAAAAATAAACAACCAGAATGCCACAGTCGGACGTCAGTGTGACGTCACATAAAGGGCTTATAACCAAAATAAACAACAAGAATGCCACAGTCGGACGTCTACGCGACGTCACATAAAGGGCTTATAACAAAGAAAACAAACCACAAGAAGGCCACAGTCGGACGTCTGCGCGACGTCACGTAAAGGGCTTATATTTCATCATCCGAACTCAAGTTGTTCATGAAATTAAGTCATTCCGAGAAAATACTCCGGGATGATAAGCAGGTTAGTCCATCCACAGGAATAACATTCAGCCGGGTTTACCACTCATGTTTGTTCACCGGAGGTTGACACTGAAACTGATACTGAGATTGACATATATAAATTGATTCTAGTCCTTGACTATAGATACGGTTACTCGAATGATTTTGACTCTGCAGAGTTTGTACTATTTAACCACAGCCAACGGATTTCAGTAGTCACGAAGGACTAGTTCCGTTTACGGCATTTCAGAAGAAACACATCTGACCAGTACACACCCATTCCACATCCCGATGCCAGGAATCAACCTAGGCAATGTTCAAGAAAAACTTTGAGACGGGGAGGCCACAACCTCGAGTAGCATGGGATCAAATTTGTATCGCACGCTCTAAGGGGTGCCCCCCTGTCGGGGATATACCCCGCGGCGTAAACCGGCCGGAAGTATAACCCGTCCGGACTTGGCGGTTTATTTGAGACCCCGCTGACACTTGGCGGTTCACCGGCGACCCGTTTGGACCTGGCGGTTCACGACTCATTGGTAGTCCGGCAGGCGGGTCAGAGGAGCGAGAAGATCCGGTGGCCCGTCTGGCGGTTCATGAAGGCCGGTTCAACTATTGTGGGCCGGTTTAAGAGGAAAGGCATGAGGAATATTTACCTTACAAGGAGTTAAGACTAGGACTTGTATCCGGTTTGCATTAGAGATAGACTAGTCCTAATCCTAATAGGACTCCACATGTAACCCGCCCCTTCAACATATATAAGGAGGGGCAGGGCTCCCCAAAGAGGGAGAGGCTACAAGCAAGAAGAAATAATCTTAGGGCTAGACACCAAGAGGAGAGCCGGTTTACGGCGACTCCCTCATGATGATAATGAGACCTAGCCTCAAACAGCATGTAGGGTTTTTACCGGATGATGTTTCCCAGGGCCCGAAGCTGTCTAAATCCTTGTCTTGTGTTGCGTCTCTCGATTCCGCTCAACCCCTCTCAAGCTACCACATAGATGCGTTGGCCTCACGACTAAGTCCTGACACTAAGGACATCTGACGTGACAAATCCACGACAGTTGGCGCCCACCGTGGGGCCTGCACACAGTGGTGTTGAGTTCTTGGAGGGATCTCTCTTAGGGATCGAGAGTTCATAATTTTCCGGATGAGAAAGAACCGTATTGAAGGGATTTGCATGAGCTTCAAGTTCATCGGACCAGATTATGATCGGTGGGGTTTAAAGGTTAAAAAAAATCTAGGGTTGCGCCCTGAGCCGCCGCTCTTACAAGTCGGATCCAAGAGGACGAAGAATTGTGTGTTATGCGTCACCACGGCCGAGTAAGTTGCCAAATAAATTTTTGCTGAACCGCCGAAGAATCGCCAGAGTCGATGGAGCGATCCATCAATCCAAAATTAAATCGACTTTTGGAGCGTTGCGGTGCGTCGTCGAGACCGACAGGAATCCCAGCAATTGCACCAAGCCAAGACGGCTGTGTTACATCGAGATAGGCAGTTTGTCCAGTCGATGCTACTCCCTGTTTCAAGTTTCGAGGAGAAATTGACGTGCTAGATGGTTGTTTGCATCAAACCTCAAAATTAGTACTAGTTCCCATACAACGCCTCAGACTTGTTCAAGAGAAAGGTGCTAGCTTTGGCACGGTTCCCTATGGGGGATGGATTAGTTGAGAGTTATACATCATCACGAAGAGACAAAGGAAACTGGCCGGTCAAATCTGAGACAGATATGATTCAAACTCGGATGGCTGTGTACGTGAGTACTAAATTAAGAAAATCCAGTTTATCCCTTGGAAGTACATGCAAAGTGATAGCAGATAGACAAGTTGGGGACGCAAGTTGCAAGACTAAAGACTCCAGGGCCGTAGCCTTCCGCGCCCTAGCCTGACAGACTTTGCACCACTAGCCTGACATCTTCGCCTCGAGCGCCTGTCACCGTGCACCTTGAGCTATGGTGTAGAAGACGCTGGAGCAGTTCTGTTCACATCGAGCATACAAATTCGCCTTCAAGAAGCTTGCAAGCCGCCGTGGCTTGCTCACCCGCACTTCCCGTGAGCCGCCCCGCTTTGGCCTCATGTCGCCACTTCACCCCTGCGGCCATAAGTCACCGCCCGTTTCGCTCACGCACCCCCGATGGTATAAAAAAAGGGGCAAGGTGATCATCAACTCCGTGGTGGATAAATTCCGGTCAAACAGACCAGGTGAAATTTGTCCAGTCAATTTTTATGGATACATTTTTATTCTTTAAAAAAGAACAATTACTCTGGCCTGTAATATTTTTACGCAGGACGGCTATTAAAAGAAAAAGGGTTGGTATTATACCGCGGAGGCATGTTCGGCTGTGCCGCGCAGCATGACGGACACGCATATCGCGGTCCGGCTTACATCAACGCGTCGGCCGACTCGCCCGCCCACACCACCTTACAACGCCACGGATGACTCGCTCGTTCGCCCTCGCCGCCGGTTCATGCGTCCGTGCCGGTTTACAATGCGGAGGACAACTTACTCGTCCGCACCGGTTTACAACGCCGCGGCCGATTCACCCATCTGCTCGCATGGCCGACTCGCCCGTGATTGATTTCAGTTTCACCGTGGCGATCATCAACTCCGTGGTGGATATTTTTTGGCTAACATATCAGGTGAAATCCACCCATTATATTTTCATATTATATATTGCTTTCTTTTAAAAAAGCAATTACTCTGGCTTGCAAGTTTTCCAATGCAGGACAAATTGTCTATTGTAAAAAGAGGTTATTATATCATTGAGCTATTGGATAACCCATGCCGGTTTATATCGCGATCCAATCCGCATCAACTCAACAGGACCGTGCAAATTACCAAATAAAGCGTGCACAGACTGCCGTCCTCCGCAGTCCGGTCTACATCAACATACGGTCGATTTACGCGCCCGCACCGGCTTACAATGTCGCGGCCGATTCATTTATCTGTGCCACCTCTGATGTTGCGGTCATCCTTATCGTCCATCTCTCGCGGCCTGGTCTACATCAACATACTGGGCCACACCTGTCTGCATGAGCTGTTTATTGGGTATGAGCAAGTCACAGCTTGGGTAGCCCGGTTTTCTTTCAAATTGGAGGCAAATTATCATCAACCGCCGTTTGCACTGGATGGCTCAATAGGCAGGCGCACAAGTCGCTGCCACTATAGTTTGGTTAACTTCAAATCACCAGTTGGAAGGAACCATTGGCCAAGTTGCTGACACAGCTCATACGGGACCACTTATAAGTCGCCGCAGTCACCTCAACCTTCTATGGATTCACAACGTGCTATCAACACCGATGATATACAAGTTATGCCGGTTTATATCACGGTCAAATATGGAGAGTCTCAAGCCAACTCCTCGAGTCACCTTGAGACTCGGGGGCTACGATGACATGACTAAGCAAATCTTGCAGTTTCAGCAAATTTAAGAACCCCAGGACGATGGAGGGAAAGATAACCCGGTCCCGGAGGCTACTGTTATTTGAAGGCCGTCAGAAAATTTTCGGCTTAGTAAGTATATGACAGTTACAAAATCCCGGCTCAATGAAGAAGTTCCGGATCATCAGAAAGGATTCCGGTTTAAAATCTGGCTCAAGGGAAGGCAGTCTCACTGAAGCTCTCAAGTATCCAATTTACAATCCGGTTCAAGGGAAATATATTCTCCCACAAAGCTCTCAAGCGCTCAAATCTGGTTTAAGAATTTCCGGTTCAAAAAGGAATTAACTTCTCACAAGTTCGAGTTGAAAGGCCATCAGAAAATTTCCGGCTGAAAATGAAGATTCCGGTTTACAATCCAGTTCAAGGGAAATGATGTCTCCCACAAAGCTTTGAAGCTCTCAATATCCAGTTCAAAATTCCGGTTCAAGAAGGATTTATCTCTTGCAAAAAGTTAAAGGGTGCCAAAGAGGACCTGCTGCCATGATGCGCAGTTCAAACATGGGTATCATGCCTCATTGGCCTAACATATTATTAATCACATGGGGGCTTCTGCTTCATAAAGCGGGGTCTTTGTTCTTTTTTACATCATGCGTGGTTACACGGAGGTTCTGTCTTAAAGCGGCCTCCGGTTTACCCCTTGAAATTTGCTTTTCAAACAAGTTTTGTGATATCACTTGGGGCCTTGGTCGTGTCTGAACCAATGTGACACCTTTTGATAGGCGAAAGCCACCAGATCACTTGGGGACATGGTCAAGTCTGAACCAGTCACGCCTCTTGATCGGCCTAAGGCCACAGAATCACTTGGGGGCTTGGTCGAACCCGAACCATTGCCACGCCTTTTGATCGGCATAAATGCCACGGTTTCATTTGGGGACCTGGCTGACTTGAACCATTGTCACTCCTATTGGGGGCTTGGTCCTGTCCGACCGTGGTAACACCATCTGATCAGCTCAGTAAAGCATGTTTTTGCAAACGGTTTTTATCATTGCCTTTGCTTGAAATTTTCTTTAATAAATATTTCTTCTTTGTTGCGTTCTCAAACCGACAAAATTCGCAGACCGGTTCGACTGTCAAATTGGTGGAACATGGTAAAATCCTAATCCGGAGACTATCTGCCCGGTTTGATTTTATGTTACCATCTTATTATGGAGTAAACCGGTGTTCATTAACCCGGCTTGACTTTCAATTACAAGTTGTAATACAGGATCAAGTTATAATCCGGAGACTATCAGCCCGGTCTGGTTTGACTACGAGTCGCCAGTATTATATGTGGTTAAACCGGTGTTTATCACAACCCGGTACGGTTTTATCATAAACCGACAAAGTATGAAAGGAGTTATCATTACTCAAGATTGGGGTTATCACCCTTACTACAAAAAGTTGGTAAACCGATGATGTGATTCAATGTCACAGGTATGATATATTTCATTGATTATTCTTAAGTGCAGCCTTGGTTATAAACCTGGGTTATATGTTGGGCGTTATGACCCGTCCGGCCGTAAACCGCCAGGACACTTTAAACTTGTTGTATGCAGAGACAGGTTGAATAAAGCATGATGATAAATTATCCGGTGTTTATTAAACCGGCTTGGCTTTGGACTATAAGTCGCCAGTACATATTTGGATTGCGCCATTGGAATCATGCGTTTATAAATCATTGGGTTATATTATTCAAATAGCCAAACCTGGCTGGATTTTCATGATGATATTGAACGATTGAGGTTTTCATACCGGATTACATTATTCAAATCTTTAATAGCCAACATGGTTGGATTTTTATTATGGTTATCAATAACCAATATTATGATTGAGGTTTTCAAAGTCGCTTCAGTGCAATGGCTATTATTTTATCAATGGATATGATTTATTCTACAATGGAGGGAATAGTCCCCAGTCGCTGCAGGCTTACGACCCGGCACTTGGGGGGTACATTATTTAAGTTGAGATTACATCAAATACACAAGTCTCATGTCGCTGCAAGCATGCACCATGACACTTGGAGGCTAATGCAAAGTCATTGTTTGCTCACCTTATTGAAGACCCGACTCATCACATCGTAATGAGCCGGCCCTTGGGGGCTACCAATTGCTCCTGTCAACAATTCAAGGTACAAAGCTTTTTATCCATGATGGGGGTTACATCATATGATGTTATTTTCATTTGAAGTATATATCAAGTCCCAGCTCAATATTATCTTACCGATCCGGCCCTTGGGGGCTACACATCATTGCTCAAATCTACATGATTATATTTACAAAGTCCCTGCTCATTATTGCATAATGACCCGGCCCTTGGGGGCTACACTGGTTGAAGTTCTTATGAGCATAAGGCAATTTCAAGTCCCAGGTTGCTGCAAGCATGACAACCCGGCACTTGGGGGCTACATATATGAAGTATTCAGTTTTTGCTAGTGACTAAGTTGAACAACATGGATTTCTTCAAAGTGGCAGTAATTATATGGAAGCAAGTCTCAAATCATCACTTTGTTCTGTTCAAGACTTGGGGGCTACAGGTAATATGGATATAAGGGAGAAATATCTTCCGATTTTTCAGTTTTGAGCAAACCAGATTGACCCAACATCACCAATCATTATGACCCGGTGTTTGCAACAATCATAACCCGGTGTCATCAATAATCATGAACCGGCATTGGCAACAATCATGAACCAGCGTTGGAAACAATTATGACACGGAATTATCAGTTTTTATAACCCGGCGATTTTGGAAATCATATATCGGCAAGTTCTACATCTTCAAGCCGGCTGAATATCAGTTGAATATTTGAAGACCAATATTTTTGTCAAGTAAGAGCACTGAAGGCCGAGTCAAATGGATTCTTTATTTACAATATTTCTTCTACAAGCAAATAGATTATGAAGCTGGTCTACTGACCTGGATTTTCTAGAAGGAGGAAATGACAAGGATTTAAGGATGATCAGGTGCCGGTCTACAAGAATTCTTAACCCAGAGCACAATTTGCCAAATTTGTTCTAATGTTTATTTTGCAGCATAAGTTTACCATGGATAAATTCAAGCTAAACTTGGGGGCTAATGTCGGGGATATACCCCGCGGCGTAAACCGGCCGAAAGTATAACCCGGCCGGACATGGCGGTTTATTTGAGACCCCGCTGACACTTGGTGGTTCACCGGCGACCCGTTTGGACCTGGCGGTTCACGACTCATTGGTAATCCGGCAGGCGGGTCAGAGGAGCGACAAGATCCGGTGGCCCGTCTGGCGGTTCATGAAGGCCGGTTCAACTATTGTGGGCCGGTTTAAGAGGAAAGGCATGAGGAATATTTACCTTACAAGGAGTTAAGACCAGGATTTGTATCCGGTTTGCATTAGAGATAGACTAGTCCTAATCCTAATAGGACTCCACATGTAACCCGCCCCTTCAACATATATATAAGGAGGGGCAGGGCTCCCCAAAGAGGGAGAGGCTACAAGCAAGAAGAAATAATCTTAGGGCTAGACACCAAGAGGAGAGCCGGTTTACGGCGACTCCCTCGTGATGATAATGAGACCTAGTCTCAAATAGCATGTAGGGTTTTTACCGGATGATGTTTCCCGGGGCCCGAAGCTGTCTAAATCCTTGTCTTGTGTTGCGTCTCTCGATTCCGCTCAACCCCTCTCAAGCTACCACATAGATGCGTTGGCCTCGCGACTAAGTCCTGACACTAAGGACATCTGACGTGACAAATCCAGGGCCATGGAACCCTCATCACGGCCCCTCTATTTGGTGTGTACGAGGAAAGAGGTTTGCAACTTACTAAACCATATTCTTTGCAGAAAACATGTGGTAGCACAAAAAGGGAACGGATGGTAACGTGACTTGATCCACGTTAACACTGGAGTTAAATGGTTTGGCATAAGACTGGCATGCTTCAACACTACCATCTTACCACTTTTCATGTCACCACATGATCATGTAAACTCACATCAAATAACACATCGAGTTTCCAAGCTCACTTGTATGCAATACAACACTTACTGATGTTCATATAAACATGCCATGAAATAACTACTCAAGCAAACATGCAAAACACTCACCATATCAAAGGTTCAAACATGCTTGCCTGGTTCGGAGTAGTCGGTGTCTAGCTCGGTGAAGTTTGCGGTTCCGTCACCTCCTCCGGTATCTACGGTATAAAGAAAACGTGTACTAACATAAATAAGGTGTGTCCACAAAAAGTGTTCCAAATATTTTTCAAATAATTATGATAAAAATTAGACACCAAATTAAAGATGACAAAAAAAGAATCAATTAAAAATCATTTTTCTGTTCAAAAGTTATTAAGGTTTTAGTCCAGGGATTCATATGTAATGAAACAAAAAGTTTCCAGGGGGTAGTTTATAAAAAGACAGAAAAACGTTTCAGTTAGAAAGCGTATTTCGCCCGAAGGCATTTTCAGAAAACGGTTCGAAAAGAAGAAAAAGCTGACGAGGGGGTCCCACCCGTCAGGTTTGAATTTCAGAACAGAGTCGCCGGCGCCCGAGGGCTGTGGTGGTTGCCGGCGGCGATCCACGACGAGTTAGGAGGAGTGGATGGTACCTACGGGTTCAGGGTGCTCTTCCGCGTCTATGGGTGGTGGAGTTGGTCGTCTGCGAGCACCACGTCAATGGCGGCCTTTACTCCGGCGGACGGCGGTTCGGCAGTGGTGGATCTAGACTAGGAGAGCTACAAACGCCAAATCGAGGCTAGGGTCAGACGTGTGGGTGCACTAGAAGGTTGCTGACACGGTTTGGGAGGCGGAGGTGCCCTCGCCGGAGTGGATCATGCTGGAGCCCGAAGCGGATCGGGGCGGCCGGAGTAGGGGAAGAAGGCCTCCTCGAGGTCTTCCTGGTAGCTAGGCGTGCCTCTGGTGAGGTGGAGGGGTGGTGCCTGCTCGAAGGCGAGCTCGGGGCTCCTTTTTATAACTGATCCGAGGCGGTGGCCGAGAATGGGATAACTCCGGCGATGATTACGGCGAGGCAGTGGTTGGGCAGGTGGTTTAGGTGGCTAGGCGACTGTGGATTGGTCCACTGGTTCCATTC
This sequence comes from Triticum aestivum, assembly GCF_018294505.1. NCBI lineage: Eukaryota > Viridiplantae > Streptophyta > Magnoliopsida > Poales > Poaceae > Triticum > Triticum aestivum. Next base: position 617,933,550 of record NC_057807.1, on the reverse strand, counting down.
CGGAGCTAAGCCAGAAAAAACTTGGGTGGTACTCCACGTTCTCGACGGAATGGCTCACGAGGCTCGGCGGCGGCAGAGAGCACGCTCTGCACTGCTCAGGCCACGACGATGGTGCCGCAGCATGCACAGGCAAGCGGACAGCCACGCGGAGACTTCGGGTGGCTTGGGCGGTGCTGGACAGCGCCGAAAGGTGGTGCTGGTCCCTGCTGGCCGCCATGGGTGGCTCTGCCACCGCAGAAGTTGCCGGCGTCGGCGAGACACGTCACCTCCGACGCTTGTGCCCGTCCAAACGACCGTGCGGCGCTCCGGATAAGGAGAAGGAGTAGTGAGCATCGTTCCAACGCGGGAACTGGCGAGATTGACACCGAGGCTCTTAAGAAAACGACGCTCTCGACTGAACCCAACACTGAATCTCTGAACTTTACTGAATTTGAACAGAAATAGTGCACGCCAGGCGTGTGATAAAATGTTTTTGGCATGTGGAAAAGCTTTCTGGAGTTGATCTTTGGTGAGGTGACCTCTCAATGCACCTGGGGGCTGCCTGATTTATCTCATAATTTTTGGAGAAGGAAAGGATGAATTTTACCAAATTTGGCAAATTTGGTTCAAACTTGCAGTGAGCAAAATTTGAAAAATTTGAACTGTGGACAAGTGGGTCTTGATGGATCTAGGTTGGGGGTGCTAAGGATTAGCCAGAGGAGTTTGTTTGGGATCAAAACTCAAAAGTAATCTGGTACTTCCTTTGTAAATCACCTAGGTCCAAAATAAATGACAGAAATAGTTTTGGGGATAAAATAAATAGAATAAATATCAAAAATGGGTTGAACTTGCTAGGATTGGATATTTAACTTGACCCAAGGTGGAGGGAGGGGTTTTTTAAGAAAGTTTCAACAAGAGGCATGGCAAAAGAGAATGGTTTGAAATAAAAGAATAAATCCAAAACCCATAGGATTTCTTTTTAATAGAAGTAATTGCAAAAATTATTCGTGACGAGTCAACACCAAATGAAAAGCCTTCAATACCAAACATCAAGGTTGAGGATGACCCAAAAATAAAATATTTGTCATAAGAGAAAATTTTGAGAATGAGAGTCCTCTTAGAAAGATTTTAAATAGTCTCCTTCAAATCAAATAAAGAATTTGATAAAAACCAAATCAATTTTTTTGGAGTGTCACACATGAATACAATTACTTCTCCATCTTGAGGTTCAGGAGGGCACTCAGGGCCAGGGACTCACCACTGAAGGACACTTTTCTTGGCTAAAGCGCCAGTTAGAACATATCCGTTGAGTTGCCTTTTTGTGATCCGGGAAGGGACCCAGTTGCAAGCGGCGAATTGCTTGGTCATTTCGGAAGACAAGCTTTAAAGAAATATGGAGGCCGGTTTACGATTCAAGGTTGATGTGTATTAGCCAGTGTTAAACCAGGAAGTTTAATCAGGACATATGAGTAAGTTAAACCGGATACTACTATGCAAGTCAAGACGGAGGTTTAAGTGAGGGCTAATGGTACCAGGCGGATTGTGATTTTCCGCGATAGTTAACCGCCTATCATAGAAGCAGCAGAGCTAAAATTCGCTAAGTGTGGTAGATACAAGTTTCAAAAAATGGTGAGACAATTTTGGATCTACCGTGGTTCAGTAAAGAAAATTTTCTGAGCCCTACAATGGCGCTAAGCAGAATAGAGAAAGTCTAGAGGGGATTTATCCAGGAACAGCAATATGCTGTAGAATGGTAGACTAAAGCTATGGATCTAGCGACAAAAAGAAAGCTATCAGACCTAGCTAGATTCAGTAAAGAGACTAAGGGAAAGGCGGATAAAAGCTGATGAATGTTCATGAACACAGATGAACACGAAGCCCCAATGGAGATCTAGGGTTAAGGGAAGAAAACTTATCGGGTTCTCAGGAGCAGCGGAGGACAGTTGCGGATCTCTGGAGCGTTTCAGGTTTATGCAGCGGCCCGAGATGAGGCAGAAGCTTCGAGGTCGACGGCGGCGGCGATGCGTGAGTGCTTCGGGTCACGAGGAGGAAGACGAAGGTAAAGAGGCAAGGGGGAAAACTGGAAGGACCCCCGGCCTTATTTATAAAGATAAGGGGATAAGTGGCAGGCGCGAGAATCGAGGAGCTTGAAGCGGCAAAAGAGGACGAAGCTGTCGCCTCGATCTTCAGGAAATAATTAATAAAGGGAATCTTTATTATCTTTTTTTGCAGAGATGACGTCATGACGATTCACTGCTGCATTCAGAGGATGACGTCACGGCGGTTTATCAAGATTGACAGGGAGAAGACATGATGGCGGCATATGAGAATCATAAGAAGATGTTCACGTAATTTTTCTAAGTATTGAAGATTGACATGAACAGGTTCAAATCAATCTGGGGCCTAATGTTGGGCATATAACTACCGAGTATAAACCGCCCAGGACGGGGCGGTTCACGCTCAATGGGACTGAAGCCCATAAAGACAAAGATGGCGCTTTACTAATGAAGCTTAGAGGCCCAAAGCCCAAAGGCGGATTAGGGCCCGTAGTTGTCAACTGACATAAGTTGTGTAACTTGTATTGTAAGTTAGGGAAAGGGGGAGACCGAGCCGGACACTTATATGAGTCGGCTTATGGACTCCGTAAACCGGCCGGATGTCAACCTGTGTATATAAAGGGATGACCCGGTGGCGGTTCAGGGACAAGAAACAACAACTCGAAAGCCAGGCATAGCGTGTTCTCTCCCTGGTAATCGAAACCCCAATAATTCCATCACAACTAGAAGTAGGCTTTTACCTTCATCGTAAGGGTCCGAACTAGTATAAAACTCTTGTGTCCTTGGTCCGGTTTAACCCCTTCAAGCTAACCCATTGCGATGGCTCCACGACTAAGTCCTTTCACGAGGACATCTGATGTGATATTTCCACGACAGGAGGGGTGTGGCGTACCGCAAAACGGGACTCCGCGAGATACTGTTCATCTCCACCGTCGACCTCCTCTAACCTCCACGGGCTACTGTTCATCCACTGCCGACCTCCTCAAGCCTCCACTTGCGACTGTTTCATCCATGGGCTCCTGTTCATCCAGCCTCCACCGCGCGCTACTCCACCGGCTACTGTTCAACCACCCCTCTCCACGGGCTCCTGTTCAACCACCCCTCCACGGGCTACTGTTCATCCACCCCTCCATTGTCTACTGTTCATCCAGCCCTCCACGGGGTCGTCCTATTCATCTAGCCCTCCACGGGGTCCTGTTCATCCAGCCCCAACCGGCTCGATCGATCGGGGTCCTATTCATCCAGAGGCAATGCCACGGGGCCTGTTCATCCACTCCCACCGCTCACTGTTCATCCACCCCCCCCCCCAACGCTCACTGTTCATCCAGAGAGGCAGCATCAATCGGCTTCAGTTAGCAGCAGTAGCGAAGGAATCGCTCGATCGGGTTCAGTTAACAGCCATCAATCGATCGCTCGGGTTCAGTAACACATAGCCTGCAGTGCAATCGCTCGGGCTCAGTTAGAGCCAATGCCTCGCACACATGCGCGTACGTGTATGAGAGAAACGCACATTGCTCGGCCCCTGACCACCCACCGTAACCGGGAACTCCCAGAAATTTTCCTCGCCCTCGCTTCTACCATGGTTTTTCCGTCATGGATGGCCCCAAGAATGTCATGCAACTGCATCTCCGGCCCGCCCAGGAAGAAAAGCCCATTTTCTGTCATGATTTTTTGTCATAGAAGTAGGAGCCCACCACATCTATGATGATACTGGGTTTTGTCACAATTATCGTCATAGAAGTGTCATATGTTTTTCACAAAAAAATTTTGTTCGGCCCAAAATGTCACGGATGTGTCTTTTTTTTGTAGTGTAAGCATTTTCAGTATGGTCTTCTACTCTCGACCCCCAAATGAAAGAAAAGAAAACTATTTACACGGGAAAGCTCCCAACAAGTAAAAAGAAGAACGAGAAATCTTTTTGGGTTTTCATTTTAATTTCTACTATAAGCATGGAAATTAAACTAACTAATTTTTTTGTCTTTCTTAAGTTTTATCGAACACATAAGAAGAAAGCTAGAAAAAGAAAATTAAACTAGCATGGATAATACAATAAAAGAGTATGAGCACCGACGACTAGAATAGTGTGTGAACATGAATGTAAAGTTGGTGAGAAATATGTACTCCCCCAAGCAAGGGCTTTTTGCCTAAGTTGGTCTAATGCCAAGGATAGTCTGGCCGATATCCTTAGTTGTAACTGTGGTCGTACTGAGATGCAGCAACAAATGCCTCTTGAGCTGCGGCATGTTGGCGAGCCACCTCCGCTCTCCCCTCGTGTTCAGCTGCTTCCTCCCTGGTAACAACATATCTTCCTTGTGCCTAGTAATCAAAAAGGAAAGGAGCAGGAAGAGTAACATGGACAGCACTACGTCTGTCAAAGATTAGTCGATATTGGAGGAATTGTTCACTACTCTTAAGAAAATGATGTTGGACCATAGCGTCATAATCTAAATAAGCAGGGGGTAACATCATATCCCCCTCTCGTGGGGCTATACCAAGATAATTTGCCACACGAGTCGCATAAATTCCTCTAAATAAATCTCCAGCTCTACCATTATTATGCAACCTACGTGCAACTATTTCCCCCAAGTTATAATCTTTATAACCTAACAAAACACTCTTGAGGACACAAAGATCAGGCACACACATATGACATGCTTCATCGTTACCGTTAATGCATCTACCAATGAAGAGAGCAAAGTAATGTATAGCAGGAAAATGAATGCTCCCTATGGTAGCTTGTGCAATATCCCTAGATTCTCCCACAATAATACTAGCAAGGAAATCTCTAAATTCATATTTGTGGGGATCATTAACATTGGCCCATTGCGGAAGTTTGCAAGCAGTAATAAAATCTTCTAGGTCCATGGTATATGATTTATCATAAATATCAAACAGGACACTTTGAGAATTGCGTGAGGATGTAAATTTAAACCTTCTTGCAAATGAATTAGTTAAGTACCGGTACTGCGGGCACTTATCTTGCATGAACGCCTCAAGGTCGGCATTACTCACATATGCATCAAATTCATCCTTGATACCCACTACAACCATAAATGGCTCCGATGGCCATTCACAAGGCCGTACATAAGCTTCCCTTGGTAATTTGTCATCGAGCTCACGTATTGCGAGCCGGGGTCCTTTCTTCCTTGAAGAACCACCTTCGTACATTTTCCTGAACATATTTCTTTTTCTGCAATATTTCTGAAATTTTTAGTAACTTCAAAATAAAAGTAAATGAAACTAAACAAGATTGATAGCAACTACTCCTACAAATGCCTAGAGCCTATATCATGCATTAGAATTACTTGGGACCTAATAAATTTAACATGCAAGCTCAAGAACAGGGCCCCCAAGGCAGCAAGAATTTTCAATGAATAAAGCACTAGAACAAAAACTAATTGGACCAATGGAGGAGTCACATACCAAGCAACAATCTCCCAAAGCAGTTTTGTGAATGGGGCTTTGAGCAAGGAGATCGAAAATCGCAGCAAAATGAGCTAGAACTCGTGCTTGAGCTGGATGGGGATTTTTTTTGGGAAGAAGATGGAGTGTGTGGGTGCTGGAATAAGTGGAGGAGGGCCACCAGGGGCCCACGAGACAGGGGGCGTGCCCAGGAGGAGTGGGCGCGCCCTCCACTCTAGTGGACTGGTGCTTACCCCTCCTGCAGTGTTTTCAGTGCCTAAAATCCTCAAATATTCCACAAAAAATCATACTAAATTTGCAGGGCATTTGGAGCACTTTTATTTTCGAGATATTTTTTATTGCACGGATAATTCAGAAAACAGACATATAATTCTATTTTTGCTTTATTTATTCTAAATAACAGAAAGTAAAAAGAGGGTACGGAAGGTTGTGCCTTCTTGTTTCATCCATCTCATGATCATCAAAATGAATCCACTAACAAGGTTGATCAAGTCTTGTTAACAAACTCATTCCGAATAACACGGAACTGGAGAAATTTTGAATAACACTAAGTTACCTCAACGGGGATATGAACATCCCCAACAATAATAATATCATACTTTTTCTTGACAGTAGGGAGAGGAAATTCAAAACCTCCAATAATGATAGTTGGAACTTTTCCAATAGAGTTGATGCTATGAATTTGAGATTGTTTCCTCGGAAAGTGTACCATATGCTCATTACCATTAACATGAAAAGTGGCATTGCCTTTGTTGCAATCAATAACAGTCCCTACAGTATTCGAAAAGGGTCTACCAAGGATAATTGACATACTATCGTCCTTAGGAATATCAAGAATAACAAAGTCCGTTAAGATAGTGACATTTGCAACCACAACAGGCACATCCTCACAAATACCGACAGGTATAGCAGTTGATTTATCGGCCATTTGCAAAGATATTTCAGTAGGTGTCAACTTATTCGATTCAAGTCTACGATATAAAGAGAGAGGCATAACACTAACACCGGCTCCAAGATCACATAAAGCAGTTTTACCATAGTTTCTTTTAATGGGGCATGGTATAGTTGGTACCCCCGGATCTCCAAGTTTCTTTGGTATTCCACCTTTAAAAGTGTAATTAGCAAGCATGGTGGAAATTTCAGCTTCCGGTATCTTTATTTTGTTTGTAATGATATCCTTCATATATTTAGCATAAGCGTTTGTTTTAAGCATATCGGTTAAGCGCATACGTAAGAAGATAGGTCTAATCATTTCAACAAAGCGCTCAAAATCCTCATAATCCTTTGTCTTGGATGGTTTAGGAGGAAAGGGCATGGGTTTCTGAACCCATGGTTCTCTTTCTTTACCGTGCTTCCTAGCAACAAAATCTCTCTTATCATAACGTTGGTTCTTTGGTTGTGGGTTATCAAGATCAACAACAGGTTCAATCTCTACTTCATTATTTTTTCTAGGTTGATCATCAACATGAACATTATCATCAACATTATCACTAGGTTCATGTTCATCACCTGATTGTGTTTCAGCATCAGAAACAGAGATATCATTGGGATTCTCATGTGTGTCTACAACAGGTTCACTAGAAGCATGCAAAGTCCTATCGTTTTTCTTTTTCTTATTTTTAGAAGAACTAGGTGCCTCTAAATCATTTCTCTAAGAATCTTGCTCGATTCTCTTAGGGTGGCCTTCAGGATACAAAGGTTCCTAAGTCATTCTACCAGTTCTAGTAGCCACTCTAACAGCAAAGTCAGCTTTATTATTTAATTCATCGAGCAAATCATTTTGAGTTTTAAGTACTTGCTCGGCTTGAGTAGCAACCATAGAAGCATATTTTCTAATGAGTTTAAGTTCACCTTGAACTCTAGCCATATGATCACTCGCGCATCCTATTTCAAAACCGTTATTCTTTAATTCTCTACCAACATAAGCATTAAAACTTTCTTGTCTAGCCATAAAGTCATCAAATTCATCTAAGCATCGGCTATGGAATTTAGTAGAGGGAATTTCAACTTTATCATATCTATAGAGAGAATTTACCTTTACTACCTGTATCGGGTTATCAAGACCATGTATTTCTTCAATGGGTGGTAAATTCTTAACATCTTTAGCTTTTATACCTTTTTCTTTCATTGATTTCTTTGCCTGTTGCATATCTTCAGGTCTGAGAAATAGAACACCTCTCTTCTTCGGAGTGGGTTTAGGAATAGGCTCAGGAGTTGGCTCAATCGGTTCAGGAATTGGCTTAGGAAGAGTCCAATTATTTTCATTAGTCAACATATTATTCAATAGTAATTCAGCTTCATCGACTGTTCTTTCCCTGAAAACACAACCAGCACAACTATCCAAGTAGTCCTTGGAAGCATCGGTTAGTCCATTATAAAAGATATTGAGTATTTCGTTTTTCTTAAGAGGATGCTCAGGCAAAGCATTAAGTAATCGGAGAAGCCTCCCCCAAGCTTGTGGGAGACTCTCTTCTTTGATTTGCACAAAATTATATATTTCCCGCAAGGCAGCTTGTTTCTTATGAGCAGGAAAATATTTAGCAAAGAAGTAATAAATCATATCCTGGGGACTACGCACACAACCAGGATCAAGAGAATTAAACCAAGTCTTAGCATCACTCTTTAATGATAACGGAAATATCTTAAGGATATAATAATAGGGAGACTTCTCATCATTAGTAAACAGGGTGGATATATCATTTAACTTGGTAAGATGTGCCACAACAGTTTCAGATTCAAGGCCATAAAAAGGATCAGATTCAACCAATGTAATTATTTCAGGATCAACAGAGAATTCATAATCCTTATCGGTAACTGATGCCTACTACACAACCTTCTTCTAGTAGACGTTGTTGGGCCTGCAAGTGCACGGGTTTGTAGGACAGTAGCAAATTTCCCTCAAGTGGATGACCTAAGGTTTATCAATCCGCAAGAGGCGTAGGAGGAAGATGGTCTCTCTCAAACAACCCTGCAACCAAATAACAAAAAGTCTCTTGTGTCCCCAACACACCCAATACAATGGCAATTTGTATAGGTGCACTAGTTCGGCGAAGAGATGGTGATACAAGTGCAAAATAGATAGTAGATATAGGTTTTTGTAAACTAAAAATATAAAAACAGCAAGGTAACAAGTGGTAAAAGTGAGCGTAAATGGTATTGCAATGATAGGAAACAAGGCCTAGGGTTCATACTTTCACTAGTGTAAGTTCTCTCAACAATAATAACATAGATAGAACATATGACAGGCCCTCAACATGCGACAAAGAGTCACTCCAAAGCCACTAATAGCGGAGAACAAAAGTAGAGATTATGGTCGGGTACGAAACCACCACAAAGCTATTCTTTCGAATCAATCTATAAAAGAGTTCGTACTAGAATAACACCTTAAGATACAAATCAACCAAAATCCTAATGTCACCTAGATACTCCATTGTCACCTCAAGTATCCGTGGGCATGATTATACGATATGCATCACACAATCTCAGATTCATCCAACCAACATAAAAGTACTCCAAAGAGTGCCCCAAAGCTACTACCGGAGAGTCAAGAACGTGTGCCAACCACTATGCATAGGTTCCCAAGTGTCACGAAACCCGCAAGTTGATCACCACAACATACATCAAGTGGATCAATAGAATAACCCATTGTCACCATGGTTATCCCACGCAAGACATACATCAAGTGTTCATAAAAGACTCAATCCGATAAGATAACTTCAAAAGGGGAAACTCAATTCATCACAAGAGAGTAGAGGGGGGAAAACATCATAAGATCCAACTACAATAGCAAAGCTCGGGATACATCAAGATCGTGCCATAGAGGAACACGAGAGAGAGATATCAAACACATAGCCACTGGTACATACCCTCAGCCCTGAGGGTGAACTACTCCATCCTCGTCATGGATAGCATCGGGATGATGAAGATGGCCTCCGGTGATGGGATCCCCCTCCGGCAGGGTGCCGGAACGGGGTCCCGATTGTTTTTTGGTGGCTACAGAGGCTTGCGGCGGTGGAACTCCCGATCTATTTTCTGTTCTGGAAGTTTTAGGGTACGTGAGTATATATGGGTGCAGAGGGTACGTCGGTGGAGCTACGGGGGCCCCACGAGGCGGGGGGCGCGCCCAGGGGGATGGGCGCGCCCCCACCCTCGTGAGCACCTCCCGTATGTTTTGACATGGAGTCCAAGTCCATCAGGTGGGTTTCCTTCCAAAAATAACTTCTCCAGTTGATTTCGTTCCGTTTTGACTCCGTCTGATATTCCTTTTCCTCGGAACACTGAAATAAGCATAAAACAGCAAATCTGCGCTGGGCTTCCGGTTAATAGGTTAGTCCCAAAAATAATATAAAAGTGGATAATAAAGCCCAATATTGCCTAAAACATTAGATAAAGTAGCATGAAGCAATCAAAAATTATAGATGCGTTGGAGACGTATCAAGCATCCCCAAGCTTAATTCCTGCTCGTCCTCGAGTAGGTAAATGATAAAAAAGAATTTTTGATGCGGAGTGATACTTTGGCATAATTTCAATGTAAATCTCCTTAATTGTGATATGAATATTCAGATCCGAAAGATTCAAGACAAAATTTCATATTGACACAAAAATAATAATACTTCAAGCATACTAATCAAAGCAATCGTGTCTTCTCAAAGTAACATGGCAAAAGAAAGTTCATCCCTACAAAATCATATAGTTAGGCTATGCTTCATTTTCGTCACACAAAGATGTTCCCAACTTCTATACCCCCGATGACAAGCCAAGCAATTGTTTCATACTTAAATAATCTCAAAAAAATTCAACCTTCACGCAATACATGAGCGTGAGCCATGGATATAGCACTATGGGTGGAATAGAATATGATGATGGGGATTGTGTGGAGAAGACAAAAAGGAGAAAGTCTCACATTGACGAGGCTAATCAACGGGCTATGGAGATGCCCATCAATTGATGTCAACATGAGGAGTAGGGATTGCCATGCAACGGATGCACTAGAGCTATGAATGCTCAACAAAAGAAAACTAGTGGGTGTGCATCCAACTTGCTTGCTCATAAAGGCCTAGGGCATTTGAGGAAGCCCATCGTAGGAATATACAGGCCAAGTTCTATAATGAAAAATTCCCACTAGTATGAAAAGACAACTTATGAAACTCACTACATGAGGAACAAGGTGCTACTTTGAAGCACAAGTGTGGAAAAAGAGATAGTAGCATTGCCCTTTTTATTTTTTTATTTTTTTATATTTTTGGGCCTTTTTTTGCCTTTCTTTTTTTGGGCCTTTTTTGTGCCTTTCTCTTTTTTTTGGGCAATGCTCTAATAATGATGATCATCACACTTCTATTGATTACAACATAAGGATTACAACTCGAAACTAGAACAAGATATGACTCTATATGAATGCCTCCGGCGGTGTACCGGGATGGTGCAATGAATCAAGAGTGACATGTATGGAAAATAATGCATGGTGGCTTTGCCACAAATACGATGTCAACTACAAGATCATGCAATGGCAATATGACAAAAGTAATGTATGTCATGATGATGATGGTGGAAGTTGCATGGCAATATATCTCGGAATGGCTATGGAAATGCCATGATAGGTAGGTATGGTGGCTGTTTTGAGGAAGATATAAGGAGGTTTACGTGTGATAGAGTGTATCGTATCACGGGGTTTGGATGCACCGGCGAAGTTTGCACCAACTCTCAAGGTGAGAAAGGGCAATGCACGGTACCGAAGAGGCTAGCAAAGGTGGAAAGGTGAGACTGCATATAATCCATGGACTCAACATTAGTCAAAAGAACTCATATACTTATTGCAAAAATTTATAAGTCATCAAAAATTCAAGTACTACGCGCATGCTCCTAGGGGGATAGATTGGTAGGAAAATACCATCGCTCGTCCCCGACCGCCACTCATAAGGATGCACAAGCCAGGTACACTTCATGTTTCAAATTTGTTACATAACTTTAGCCATACGTGCATGCTACGGGACTTGCAAACTTCAACACAAGTATTTCTCAAATTCATAATCACCCAACTAGCATGACTTTGATATTATCACCTCCATATCTCAAAACAATTATCAAGCATCAAACTTATCTTAGTATTCAACACACTCATAAGAAAGTTTCACATATCTTGAATACCAAGTATATTAACATTAAGAAAATTACCATGCTATTTAAGACTCTCAAAATAATCTAAGTGAAGCATGAGAGATCAAATAGTTTTTTAAAACAAATCCACCACCATGCTCTAAAAGATCTAAGTGAAGTACTAGAGCAAAAATTATCACGCTCAAAAGATATAAGTGAAGCACATAGAGTATTCTAGCAAATTACAATTCATGTATGGCTCTCTCTCATTAAAGAATTTCAGATCTTGATACTTTATTCAAACAGCAAGCAAAGCTAAAGAAAACTACATTGCAAGGATAGCACAACTCATGTGAAGAAGCAAAAACTTAGGCTCAACCGATACTAACCGATAGTTGTTGAAGAAGAAAGGTGGGATGCCTACCGGGGCATCCCCAAGCTTAGATGCTTGAGACTTATTGAAATATCGTCTTGGGGTGCCTTGGGCATCCCCAAGCTTGAACTTTTGTGTCTCCTTAATTCCTCTCATGTCATGGTTTCTCTTTTTATCAAAAGCTTCATTCACAACAAACTCAACAAGAACTCGAGAGATAGGTGAGTATAAACCAATGCAAAACCTTATCATTTTATAATGTAACAAATCACTAAAATTATTATTCAACATTTCATACTAAATGCCTCTGCCTATTTAATACTCCTATCTTCAAATAGAATCATTAAACAAGCAAGCATATGCAAACAATGCAACCATAACAGCAATCTGCCAAAACAGTACAGTCTGTAAAGAATGCAAGAGTCATCATACTTCCCTAAATCCAAAAATTATGAACTAAAATTCCCACTGTAATAAATTTATCGGAGCTCAATATGCAAAAAATATTCAACATTGTACCACTCTCTGACTTTTCTAGGGAATTTTCGCAACAGCGGTAAACTTTCTATTTTCAAACAGCAACATGCATACTAGCAAAATAAGCATGGCAAAGGCTATCCTTGACTTTTTTATTGGAACTAAAGATGCAAAACATTATTATAACTAAAAGAAAGCAAAGCTAAAGAAAATAAAATGACGCTCCAAGAAAAACACATATCATGTGGTGAATAAAAATATAGCTCCAAGTAAAGTTACCGATGAACGAAGACGAAAGAGGGGATGCCTTCCGGGGCATCCCCAAGCTTAGTTGCTTGGTTGTCCTTGAATATTACCTTGGGGTGCCTTGGGCATCCCCAAGCTTAGGCTCTTGCCACTCCTTATTCCATAGTCCATCGAATCCTTACCCAAAACTTGAAAACTTCAACCACACAAAACTCAACACAAAACTCGTAAGCTCTGTTAGTATAAGAAAATAAAACCACCACTTAGGTACTGTAATTAACTCACTATAAATTCATATTGGTGTAATATCTACTGTATTATAACTTCTCTATGGTTCATACCACTTAATACTAGCCATAGATGCATCAAAATAAGCAAACAACACATAGAAAACAGAATCTGTCAAAAACAGAACAGTCCGTAGTAATCTGTATCAAACGTATACTTATGGAACACCAAAAATTATGAAATAAATTTCTGGACCTGAGAAATTTGTCTATTAATCATCTTCAAAAAGAATCAACCTAAAAGCACTCTCCAGTAAAAAATGGCAGGTAAACTCGTGAGCGCTAAAGTTTCTGTTTTTCACAGCAAGATCACATAAACTTCACCCAAGTCTTCCCAAAGGTTCTACTTGGCACTTTATTGAAACAAAAGCTATAAAACATGATTACTACAGTAGAATAATCATGTGGACACACAAAAACAGTATGGATAAATATTGGGTTGCCTCCCAACAAGCGCTTTTCTTTAATGCCTTTTAGCTAGGCATGATGATGACAATGATGCTCACATAAAAGATAAGAATTGAAACATAACGGGAGCATCATGAAGAATATGACTAGCACATTGAATCCTAACCCACTTCCTATGCATAGGGATTTTGTGATAAAACAACTTATGGGAGCAATAATCAACTTGCATAGGAAGGTAAAACAAACATAACTTCAAGATTTTAAGCACATAGAGAGGAAACTTGACATTATTGCAACTCCTACAAGCATATGTTCCTCCCTCATAATATTTTTCAGTAGCATCATGAATAAATTCAACAATATAACCAGCACCTAAAGCATTCTTTTCATGATATACTTGCATAGAAAATTTACTACTTTCCACATAAGCAAAATTCTTCTCATGAATAATAGTGGGAGCAAACTCAACAAAATAACTATCATGTGATTGAAGATTAAGATCAAGATGACAAGTTTCATGGTTATCATTATTCTTGATAGCATACGTGTCAACACAATAATCATCACAGATAGGAGGCATGCTTTCATCATAGTAAATTTGCTCATCAAAGCTTGGGGGACAAAAAATATCATCTTCATCAAACATAGCTTCCCCAAGTTTGTAGCTTTGCATATCATTAGCATCATGGATATTCAAGGAATTCATGCTCATCATTCACATATTTTATGCCAAGAATTCTATGTAATTCTTCTTCTAGCACTTGAGCACAATTTTCCTTCCCATCATACTCACGAAAGATATTAAAAAGATGAAGCGTATGAGACAAACTCAACTCCATTTTTTTTGTAATTTTCTTTTATAAACTTGACTACTGCTAAAACAAGAAACAAAAAGATTCGATTGCAAGATCTAAAGATGTACCTTCACTTACCTAGCCTCCCCGGCAACGGCGCCAGAAAAGAGCTTGATGTCTACTACACAACCTTCTTCTTGTAGACGTTGTTGGGCCTGCAAGTGCACAGGTTTGTAGGACAGTAGCAAATTTCCCTCAAGTGGATGACCTAAGGTTTATCAATCCGCGAGAGGCGTAGGAGGAAGATGGTCTCTCTCAAACAACCCTGCAACCAAATAACAAAAAGTCTCTTGTGTCCCCAACACACCCAATACAATGGCAAATTGTATTGGTGCACTAGTTTGACGAAGAGATGGTGATACAAGTGCAAAATAGATAGTAGATATAGTTTTTTGACTGAAAATATAAAAACAACAAGGTAACAAGTGGTAAAAGTGAGCGTAAATGGTATTGCAATGATAGGAAGCAAGGCATGGGGTTCATACTTTCACTAGTGTAAGTTCTCTCAACAATAATAACATAGATAGAACATATGACAAGCCCTCAACATGCGACAAAGAGTCACTCCAAAGCCACTAATAGCGGAGAACAAACGTAGAGATTATGGTCGGGTACAAAACCACCACAAAGCTATTCTTTTGGATCAATCTATAAAAGAGTTCGTACTAGAATAACACCTTAAGATACAAATCAACCAAAACCCTAATGTCACCTAGATACTCCATTGTCACCTCAAGTATCCGTTGGCATGATTATACGATATGCATCACACAATCTCAGATTCATCCAACCAACATAAAAGTACTCCAAAGAGTGCCCCAAAGCTACTACCGGAGAGTCAAGAACGTGTGCCAACCCCTATGCATAGGTTCCCAAGTGTAACAAAACCCACAAGTTGATCACCAAAACATACATCAAGTGGATCAATAGAATAACCCATTGTCACCACGGTTATCCCACGCAAGACATACATCAAGTGTTCATAAAAGACTCGATCCGATAAGATAACTTCAAAAGGGGAAACTCAATTCATCACAAGAGAGTAGAGGGGGGAAAACATCATAAGATCCAACTACAATAGCAAAGCTCGGGATACATCAAGATCGTGCCATAGAGGAACACGAGAGAGAACACGAGAGAGAGAGATCAAACACATAGCTACTGGTACATACCCTCAGCCCCGAGGGTGAACTACTCCCTCCTCATCATGGATAGCACCGGGATGATGAAGATGGCCTCCGGTGATGGGATCCCCCTCCGGCAGGGTGCCGGAACGGGGTCCCGATTGGTTTTTGGTGGCCACAGAGGCTTGCGGCGGCGGAACTCCCGATCTATTTTCTGTTCTGGAAGTTTTACGGTATGTGAGTATATATGGGTGCAGGTGGTACGTCGGTGGAGCTACGGGGGCCCCACGAGGCAGGGGGCGCGCCCAGGGGGGTGGGCGTGCCCCCCACCCTCGTGAGCACCTCCCGTATCTTCTGACATGGAGTCCAAGTCCATCAGGTGGATTTCCTTCCAAAAATAACTTCTCCAGTTGATTTCGTTCCGTTTTGACTCCGTCTGATATTCCTTTTCCTCGAAACACTGAAATAGGCATAAAATAGCAAATATGGGCTGGGCCTCCAGTTAATAGGTCAGTCCCAAAAATAATATAAAAGTGGATAATAAAGCCCAATATTTCCTAAAACAGTAGATAAAGTAGCATGAAGCAATCAAAAATTATAGATACGTTGGAGACGTATCAGTAACACAGATAGGTGAAGTAGCAAAAGTAAGGTCAGGTTTCATTCTAGCATTAAGAGACTACTGCTTCAATTTAGCTAATAACCTTTCAAGATCATATCTATCTTTACAAGCAAAGGTAGCTCTAGCAGCTTCCTCTTCCATAACATAACCCTCAGGAACAACAGGTAATTCATAATCAG
This sequence comes from Triticum aestivum, assembly GCF_018294505.1. Classification (NCBI taxonomy): domain Eukaryota; kingdom Viridiplantae; phylum Streptophyta; class Magnoliopsida; order Poales; family Poaceae; genus Triticum; species Triticum aestivum. The sequence continues at coordinate 617,917,428 of NC_057807.1, read as the reverse complement.
GGGGAGAACTTTCATCATCACTATCATCAACAATAGCATCTTCAATAATTTCATTCTCTCTACCCCTAGCAAGTTGTTCATCAAGAAATTCACCTAATGGCATAGTAGTATCACACATAGAAGTAGTTTCATCATAAGTATCATGCATAGCAGAAGTGGCATCATCAATAACATGCGACATATCAGAATTCATAGAAGTAGCAGGTTTAGGTGTTGCAAGTTTACTCATAACAGAAGGAGAATCTAGTGCAGAGCTAGATGGTTGTTCCTTACCCCCCCCCTTGTAGTTGAGGGAAAAATCTTGGTTCTTGCATCTTTCAAGTTCTTCATAGTGATCAACAGATATAAATCCCAAGTGACTCAAAGAATAGAGCTATGATCCCCGGCAACGGCGCCAGAAATTAGTCTTGATAACCCACGAGTGTAGGGGATCGCAACAACTTTCGAAGGAAGAGTATTCAACCCAAATTTATTAATTCGACACAAGGGGAGCCAAAGAATATTATTGAGTATTAGCATTTGAGTTGTCAATTCAACCACACCTGGATAACTTAGTATCTGCAGCAAAGTATTTAGTAGCAAAGTAGTATGATAATAAAGGTAACAAGTGGTAAAAGTAAAGATAATAGTTTTGTAGTAATTGTAACAGTAGCAAAGGAAAAGTAAATAAGTGAAGCACAAGATGTGAAAAGCTCGTAGGCATTGGATCAGTGATGGATAATTATGTCGGATGCGATTCCTCATGTAATAGCTATAACATAGGGTGACACAGAACTAGCTCCAATTCATCAATGTAATGTAGGCATGTATTCTGAATATAGTCATACATGCTTATGGAAAAGAACTTCCTTGACATCTTTTGTCCTACCCTCCCGTGGCAGCAGGGTCCTAGCGGAAACTAAGGGATATTAAGGCCTCCTTTTAATAGAGAACCGGAACAAAGCATTAGCACATAGTGAATACATGAACTCCGCAAACTACGGTCATCGCCGAGAAGTATCCCGATTATCGTCACTTCGGGGTTGTCAGATCATAACACATAATAGGTGACTATAGACTTGCAAGATAGGATCAAGAACACACATATATTCATGAAAACATAATAGGTTCAGATCTGAAATCATGGCACTCGGGCCCTAGTGACAAGCATTAGGCATAGCAAAGTCATAGCAACATCAATCACAGAACATAGTGGATACTAGGGATCAAACCCTAACAAAACTAACTTGATTACATGGTAAATCTCATCCAACCCATCACCGTCCAGCAAGCCTACGATGGAAATACTCACGCATGGCGGTGAGCATCATGAAATTGGTGATGGAGGATGGTTGATGATGACGATGGCGACGAATCCCCCTCTCCAGAGCCCTGAACGGACTCCAGATCAGCCCTCCCAAGAGAGATTAGGGCTTGGCGGCGGCTCCGTATCGTAAAATGCGATGAAACTTCCTCTCTGATTTTTTCTCCGTGAAACGGAATATATAGAGTTGGAGTTGAGGTCGGCGGAGCCTCAGGGGGCCCACGAGACAGGGGGCGCGCCCAGGGGGGTGGGCACTGTCATGCCCAATATGCGACCCTATCCAAAAGGAACTCGAAGGTCCCACCAAGGATAGACCCGCATATTGAAACGCTTTTGCAAGGTGGATATCATTACATCAACATTACAAAATAAATGGGTATACATACAAAAGGCATACGATGCCACACGAATACAACATCATCTTACATAAGAGCACCATCCAACTACGGATGAAACACAAACAGAAACACAAACGACATCCACCCTGCTAGCCCAGGCTGCCGACCTGGAACCTATCCCCTGATCGAAGAAGATGCAGAAGCAAAACTCCAAAACAAGCAAACATCACTCTCGCGTCATGATCATCGCATAACCTATACCTGCAACTGTTGTTGTAGTAATCTGTGAGCCACGAGGACTCAGCAATCCCATTACCATGGGTATCAAGACTATCAAAGCTAAAATGGGAAAGGAAGGGGTAAATTGGTGAGGTTGCAGCAGCGACTAAGCATATATGGTGGCTACCATACGCAAATAAGAGCGAGAAGAGAGCAAGCGGAACGGTCGTGAAGCTAGCAATGATCAAGAAGTGATCCTGAACTCATACTTATGTCAAACATAACCCAAAACCGTGTTCACTTCCCGGACTCCACCGAAAAGAGACCATCACGGCTACACACGCGGTTGATGCATTTTAATTCAGATCTAGTGTCAAGTTATCTACAACCGGACATTAACAAATTCCCATCTGCCACATAACCGCGGGCACGGCTTTCAAAAGTATATACGCTGCAGGGGTGTCCCAACTTAGCCCATGATAAGCTCTCGCGATCAACGAAGGATATACCTTCTCCCAGGAAGACCCGATCAGACTCGGAATCACGGTTTACAAGACATTTCGATAATGGTAAAACAAGACCAGCAAAGCCGCCCGATGCGCCGACAATCCGGATAGGAGCTGCACATATCTCGTTCTCAGGGCAACACCGAATAAGTCAAGCTACGAGTAAAACCAGACCTCGTGTTTCCCCGAGGGGGCCCCACAGGCTACTCGGTTCGGACCAGCACTTAAAGAAGCACTGGCCCGGGGGGGCTAAAATAAAGATGACCCTCGAGAGAGCGACTCCCAAGGGAAAAGTATAGGTGGTGGTGAGGCAAATGGTAAAACCAAGGTTGGGCCTTGCTGGAGGAGTTTTATTCAAAGCGAACTGTCAAGGGGGTCCCATAAATCACCCAACCCCGTAAGGAACGCAAAATCGGGGAACATAACACTGGTATGTGAGGAACGCAAAATCCGGGAACATAACACCGGTATGACGGAAACTAGGGCGGCAAGAGTGGAACAAAACACCAGGCATAAGGCCGAGTCTTCCACCCTTTACCAAGTATATAGATGCATTAATTAAATAAGAGATATTGTGATATCCCAACATAATCCTGTCCACCATGGAGCAATCTTCAACTTCACCTGCAACTAGCAATGCTATAAGAGGGGCTGAGCAAAAGCGGTAACATAGCCAATCAACGGTTTGCTAGGAAGGGTGAAAAAGGTTAGAGGCTGACATGGAAAATTGGGAGGCTTGAGGAACAAGAGATAGGTAACGCAGCATAGCGATAGAACGAAGCAACTAGCATAGCAATGATAGTAGTGAGATCCAGGGTAGCGGTCATCTTGCCTGAAATCCCGCTAGGAAGAAGAACGAGTCCATGAAGAAGACGAACGGATGAAGTCGAACCAAGCATAGACGAACGAATCCTCACGATCGCAACGAAACAGGAACTATCGAGAAGAAACACACAAGATTGTAAACACACCACACATAGGCAAGACAAGATGCACAACCAAGCATGATGCATGACAAGGCTACATGAAGCTACTCATGGCAATAGATGATGCATACAAGAACAACACATCAAAGCAAGTTTAAATGAGGCCGGAAACAACATATAACAATTCCGGTAGGTCCTCATATGCAAGTTTCAAAATTGGTCCAGATCTGAATAAACTTTATGTTCAAGTTGTTAAACAGCAAGTTGATGCACCAAGGTGATCTACACGATATTCTATTCAAGTTACATATAAAGTTCGTTTAATTCGGAGCTACGGCCTAGAAGATATGAGCAAAAACAAGTTAAACATGGCATTGATGCAAAATGCATGCAAACATCAAGAAAACACTCTCAAAACATGGATGCAACTTAATAATATGGAACTACATGCAAAATCAAGCAAGTTTCATAAAGAGCACACTCGAAACGGAGCAACGATTCAACACATGCACTCTATACAAGTTTAAAGGACAAGCTGTCCAAAACAGCAACTAGGCATATTGCAAGCATCAAAACAACATGCTACAGGACTTTAACATAAAAAAAGCATGGACATTATGTACAGGTAAAGCATTACAAAACATGAACACTGAGCTATCTCCATAAATCACTAGAACATGCTCCAAAACACATGGCAAGATTGCATATAGTAACAGTTTCAGACTTTGCAGAAATAACATCAGGTTGCAATGTTTAGAGCTATCAAACAACATGTTACATGAACTTATCCTGGAAAACAAAGGTATGGCATGCACCTACTAATTTCATAAAACAAAAGTCCTTTACTGATCATGAGCCAAAAGGTATCAGAAGATATGATGGCACCCATGTAAACATGGCAAGTTATATGACAGATTCAAACATAGAAGGAACAACAATAAGTAGGCATGTTGGTGAGCTTTTACCACTCACCACAGATCAATACATGGCATGAAAAGGCAACGAATAGTAAGAAGACATATTTATGAAGCTAAGCATGGCAAGATCAGGTTCATAGGGTGCATGGATCACTATCAACAATCATGGCAACATTGAACTTAATGTTAACAGGCTGACAGCAATATTATTTAGCACCTTTGGAGCATGATAACAACAATCTAAAGCAAGCCATAAATTCCACCAGGGGCATGGATGGATATAGCATGACATGTATAACAAAACATCCTTAGTAATCATCTCCAGATTATGTACAGAATGACTTGTAGTAGAAGGTTTACATAGCATCATAATATAGCAGATCCAGCCTAGCAAAACAGCAACAGCAAGTACCCTACTTAACAAGCTTGATGCACTCACTACAAGACTCACAAAAATAAATGGATGGCAGCCCTGTAAATATGGCATGATATAGTTCAAAACACATGTAGAGCTCATGCTAATAGGATGCACACATCAAATGCAACAAAAAAGACAAATCATCAAGTTATAATAGTTTCAGCAGATTAACATCATATAGCACTCTTACAACGATGATTCAGGCATCAAGATGGACTCAAGCAAACATGGAACAATGGAACGAAACGTAGAGCTTCTCACAACGAACATTTTTATATATCACACTCACAAAACGGAGCAGTATGCATGGAGTTATGATGCTATGAACAGGGCATGATGTTAATAGGGGAAATAGGACTTAGACGAAATATCACCTCCCGAAAAACAGATCTAGGGTTTTGGGGCACGGAACCCGAGGCGGCAGCGCGAGCTCGCCAGAGTTCCCACCGGAGAGGAAGAAGAGGCGGCCGGAGTGGACGGGGGAGGTTACCGGGGAGGTCGAGGGCGGCGCGGGGAGATGGCCCCGGACCGGATCCGGCCGGATCCGGCCAGTGGCGGGCGCGGGAGGTGCGCGGGGAGGCGTGGGCCGGCTCCGGTGAGGACACGACGGCCGGAGGGCGCGGTCCGGCGAGGCGGCGGCAGCCGGGGGCGCAGGCCGCGGCGCCCTTGGCGGCGGCGGAGGCGGACAGGCCGCGGGGAGGCGCGGGGAGGCTCTCGGGCGAAGGCGGCCAGCGGGAGGGCCGCGGGGCGGCGCCGGTGGAGCGCTGTGGCGGCGGGCGCGGACCGGCAGCAGCCGGCGGCGTGCGGGGCACGGCTCGGGCCCAGCGCGGGCGCGGGCGGGCCGGCCGTGGGCCTCATGAGCCGCGGCGGCGAGGAGGAGAGAGAGGAGGCGCGGGCGACACGTGGCGAGGCAGGATTGGCCCGGGGACGGCAGCGCGGACATGTCCGGCGGCGCGAGGAGGACAAAGCTAGGGTTTGGACCCGGAATTTCAGGGGGAGAGGCATATTTATAGGTAGAGGGAGCTAGGAAACTCCAAATGGGGTGCGGTTTTCGCCCACACAATCATGATCGAACGACCGAGAGCATGGAGGGGGTTTGGATGGGTTATGGGCCAGTTTGGAAGGGTGTTGGGCTGCAACACAAAGAGGGCTTTTACGGGTTAACCGTAGGAGTATCAAACAACCTCCAAATGGCATGAAACTTGACAGGCGGTCTATCGGTGCTATACCAAGGCCGCTTGGCAAACCTCGGTCCATTCTGAGAATGTTTAACACCCGCTTACAACGAGAGACAAAAGGGGGGACGCCGGAGGACATAGGAGTGCCGGATTGCAAAACGGACAACGGGGAAAATGCTCGGATGCAAGAGACGAACACGTATGCAAAAATGAGGTGCACATGATGACATGGAAAAATGCAACACACAAGCAAGTGACATGGCAATGACGGCGAATAACTAGCAGACACTTGGCGCATCGAATTCGGGGCGTTACAGGCACGCCCCCACCCTCGTGGACAGGGTGTGGGCCCCTTGGTCTTGATTCTTTCACCAGTATTTTTTATATTTTCCGAAACTTGCCTCCGTGGATTTTCAGGACATTCTGAGAACTTTTTTTTTCTACACATAAAACAACATCATGACAGTTCTGTTGAAAACAGCGTTAGTCCGGGCTAGTTTCATTCAAATCATGCAAGTTAGATTCCAAAACAAGGGCAAAAGTGTTTGGAAAAGTAGATACATTGGAGACGTATCACCGGTTGATTCATGACGGCCCTCAAGAAAATACAAACAGGCCTATGGACCTGCCATCTGAGGTCGTGGGCTGCGCATGTTAAAAATGAAAGCCTTGATGGGGCAGCCCAAAACCCAGCTGATACTTGCTCCCCGGCTTCGTTGTGAATTTATCTCCTATAGTAACTACATTGAAGCACCTAAAAAATGTAACTATGTTGACAAACCCGTGGGCCCCAATGTCAGTGTAGCATTAGGAGGAAGTATTTTTTCAATGAGGCACTTGCTTGCATACGGCCATAGACCTGGTGGGTCCCGACTGTCCGCCTCTCCACGTACACTCCTCTCCAGATTCCTCTCGTTTGTTCAGCATGTTAAAAACGACAGACGGCGGTGTCATGGCGAGCGCTCAAAGGCGCAGAAGGGGATCCGACCACCTGAGGAAGTGCCTCATTACTAACGAAACTACTGAACTAGCCTAGTGGCCAAGTGACACTACCCGACAGTTGTTCCACCCGGGTTTGATTCCACTTGTGCAAGGAAAATATCTCCAAATTTTTTGCCTCCGCCTTTATTGACATGTGGGTCCCCATTGTCATCTGCGCACACCACGTCCAACACTTGCCAAAACTTCGTCCCTCGTTTTCTCTGTGTTTCGCACACTCGACATTGTGTGGGCATTTTGACTATGCATCATATGAATATGTGCTATGCATGAATGTTGATCAGCATGATGTTAACTGGCCGATAGTTCCATTTTCTACCATGAATAAAACTTCCAACATGATGTTAACCCTATTTGAAAAGGCTGTGTTAATGTAAATGCTCTGCCTCTGAAAGTTGCAGTTTCTTATCTGAAACTGAACTTCCAGTTTCTTCTCTGAGAATCAAATTGTCTGCACTTTTATACTCCTATGAAACTACATTTTTTAAGTGCTAAAAATAGATCTCTAGATTTCATAAAATACTTCATATGCTCAATACTGCAAATCTGAAATTCAAAAGACATTCATATCTAAAAGTACTCTCAAAATACACAACACAAAACACAATTCACAACCTGCAAATACTGACAACCCTAAGCTCCTCCTGACAATTCACAACCTGCCCGACTATTGTGCTGGGGGGCAGTCCCCTCATATTCCTCGGCGACAGACAGTCGCCTCGTGAGACAATGTGAACGGTGAGGGAGAGGATGGCACGGAAGCGTCGTCGGGCCAACTGCTTTTCTCCTCTTGCAGTTGGGTTCGGCCGACGAAGACTCCATCGACACGCTCTGGCAAGACACCCTCACAAACAGCACCTTGTAGATGCTCGATCCTTCAATCTCTGGTGAATGCTCCATCTGGGATCGATACTCCCACCACCGCTCCCTCACGATCGGATTCAGTGAATCTGTTTGCTCCATGGCCCAGAGGAGCAGCTTTATGTACTCCCGCGCGACTCCCTCCGGGAGTATCGCCGCCTTTTTGCTCCGTTGCAGATATTTGTCCATGGATGTCACCGTCGCCGCTAGTTGGTCCTTGTTGTCAAACCAAGAATGTATCTCCAACATCCTAGCTAGCTTCACAGGGTCGCCGTCCGCGATCCTCACGTATCGGTTGTACTCCTCCATCAATCTACTTCTCCACAGCACCTTCACTCGCCGGCGGTGGTTTTTGAATGGAAGAGGAGAGGAGCAGCACTGGTTTTGGATTAGAACGGGAGAGGAGCGATGCTGGTTTTGGACTGGAACATGAGAGGAGGGGCGGTGGTTTTGAAATGGAAGAGGAGAGGAGCGGCGCTGGATTTAGATTGCAACAGGATAGGAGCGGCGATGGTTTAAGAGGAGAAGAGCGGAATACCGGCGCTGGTGTTGGACGTATTTTTTTGTTGTTTTGCGTATATTGGGTCAAAGTTTGACCATGTACTGTATTTGATAAGCAAAATGTGAATGCGTGTCACCAAAAATTGTATCGTTTGGTTCGTATCTGAATGTACTTTCAAATTATATTATTTTTGCAATGTATAACATATATTTTATGTGCCAAAATCATGGTCAATTATGACCCATAATAAAAGGGAGACTAGTTAATGTGGGGTCGCTTTCTTAATTGAAGGGTAAATTGATTTTGATTTTGATCCAGTCACAGCGTGCTGGCCCTCTCGTCCAATCCTAAATCGCTGTTGCACGCTCCTCTCCCTCTTCTCCATTGCAAAACCACCTCCTCTCCTCTCCATCATCTCCATTCCAAAACCACCGTCTCGCCTCTCCCTCTTCTCTATTGCAAGACAACCGTCTCTCCTCCCATCTTCCAAAGCTAGCACCGGACCACTCAGAAGGACATCTATGGAGAGGATGCAGCAGCGAATCAGGCAGATCGCCAACGGTGACCAGGCAAAGTTAGCCAGCTTGAAGGAGATCCTTACTTGGTTTGACAATGAGTGGGAGATTTCGAGGACGGTGTGGGCGATGTGTCAATGTATACGAAAGAGCGAGACGTCGGCGATGAGGGCGGTGATGTACATGTACTCCTCGGTGGCAGTCACGCCGCAGTCCTCTGAGTTCATCGAGTATCTCCTCTGGGCGATGGAGCAAACAGATTTTCCTGAGGAGACAGTCAGGCAGAGGTGGTGCGCATACAGGTCGAGGTTGAGCACCTAGAGGATAACAAATCGATCGAGTATGGTGTGCCGTTCATGAGGGTGCAGAGCCAGCCGGAGCCACAGGAGTATTCGTTCTCCCACCGCAAGAGAAGGTCGGATGGCGCGACCTCGCTTCCCCGCCGTTCTCCACGGTTCTCTCGACGCTCGCCTCGTTTCAACGATGGCGGTAGGGTTCAAGCTAAGCTTCACACTAACCTAATCTTCCACCTGCTCATGCTTACAATCAGTGTGACAGCTAATGAAAATCATGCTTACAATCAGTCTTCGAGTACTACGCCAATCACCCTAAAATAGCTCTGGATCTTTGGGTCAAAGTTGTGACACAATGTACAAATAAAGAAAAATAGATTGTCACTTCTTTCAGAAAAGAGTACTCCCTGGAAAACTGCCAATATAAGCTACTAGTATTTGGTTAGAGGATTTGCTGCCGAGAAAGATCCGTCCACAGAGAGCGCCACACATCCCACTAGTGGTGGTGGATGCCAATGCGTGCATGTAGCATGGTTGGTGTCGGTAATTTTTACTAGGCACACCTCGCACTCTGCATATATGCCGGTTCCATACGTACATTTGTGCAGTTCCACCAAAATGCAGCTGAATAACCCTATTTGCAAAGATAATGAAAAAGCGTGATTACATTATGTGGCACTAGTTGATGAAACACACAAAATAAATAGAAGAAAATATTGTGATAGTATCATAGTATGCCATGCTGCGAGGGCAAGATGGGCCCTGCGACGCCTCATACGGTACGCCTCATACTGGAAATCGTCCCAAGTCTCCCAGATACACCTTCTGCCAGTGATGAACATGAGTGTACAGCGGTAGTACAAGGAGGTGCCTTGAGACATTCAAATCTCTATTTTTGTACAGATCAACTAAAATTAAGCACCCAAGTTTGCAGAAACGCTTAAACATTAACAATGGGACTAGTTGATGAAACATACATTAACAAAGAGAAGCACTTTCTTTATCTACATTGGAAATGAAATGAAAGAGAGGACACTCGCTCTATTTTAACTATATTATTACTTCATTTTATCAGTGACACTAGGGTCGAGCAGGTGGCAAACGAGGTGTACCGTGCGTCGCAAGGATGGAGGCCAGGGGTGCTTAGACTAGGATGTTGAAGCTGGCTCTTTCAGTCACCAACATGGATGATTCAATTCATGGGACCTTTTGGTGTAGTTCACCTAAAATGAAGCAATGTCCCGTGAGCTAGCAGCTTCTTCTTCATTTTTTTAAGAAAAGGGCTCTAGCCCCAGTTCCATTTCCATCAGAAAATGAAAGCCACAGAGCTCCTTCTTCATTAGTTGCAATAAAATTGAGCAACATCAAGGTTGGTTGTGAAGCTCCTCGAATGTTCAACTATAATTTGGATATCATTTGTGCAGTTCAACTAAGATCGAGTGTGAAATATATATCTTTGTTTCCATAAAGAAGGTGGAAAGGAGGGTGACTAACAAGTGATGAAACATGCATCAAATGAAAAGAAGCATGTTCCTTATCCGAATGGCAATCCTACAAGGACAATAGCAATTTCTAAAGCAGTGGCATTGCTAGATATTTGTGTGGGCATTAGGATTAACTATGGCAACCGTTAAATACGACATTACTTTGGGCACGGGAGAGTAGGCGGACCAGGACAGTTGCATCTCTAACGAAAAGAACCAACTTATCTTAATAGGAAATTTAGCATGACATGTAGAAAAGTGCCATTGATTCATATTACTAGAGGCATTACATTGAAAACAACATTGGTTTAACATGTCCTTACTTTTAATAGTGCGACTGCTACATTTTACCAGTGGCATTACATTAAAGTGGCTCGGGGCAACAAACATCAAAACATGATATCTGGGTTGGTCCCATTTTTGTTCGGTATAGCCACCTTATACTGTTTGAGGCTAGAAAATCTAGTGCTAGACTTACTCTGTTGACTTGTCCCTCAGTCCCCACTTTCTTTCTTTTTTCAACCAATAGATCAGGTTTATATTGAGTTTGTACTGAGTTTCCCTTTTTCCTATTAGACCTAGAGACCAGTTGGATAGCCAGTCTCTGCTACTTTTCGCCCCCATTATTTCCTCTTTCGACCAAGTCCTAGATTCAGGTAACAAATCTTCCCCCACCCCCCACCCCCTTTCTTCCTTATTTGAACCAAGTAGTACTAGATTCGAGTGCATGAACTAGTTTTACCTCTTAAACGTAAAAAATTAGGTGTTTTTCGAACAGCCGATCGATCCTATCTACGAGGGGGCCTGAGAAATAGTAAAAGATACAAATGCAGCGACGTCAGGAGCTCGGGAAGTAGAGCAAGGCCGGTTTCAAAGGAAGTTATACCTGATGGTCGCCGGGATGTCGCTAGGTGGGCGGCGGGAGGCCGAATCTACCCACACTACGGCAGCGAGGAAGAAGGGGTCGAAGGCCCTCCCTCACCAGCGGTGCTTGGGAGAGAACAGCAAGGCAGGCTGATCGGGACGCGCCAGCAGTGGGTAAGATCCGTCGCCGAGGGCGACGGCGTCAATGTTGCACCTTCTCACTTTCCCCAGCGGAGAGGATCCGGCTGGATCTGTGACCAGCGGTGAGCAAAGAGAGAGAGAGTGTGTGGCCACCGCTATCCTGTTTAGATCTGGAGAGGACGAGATAGTGTGAAGAGAGCAACACTAGCAAGCAAGCGCGGAGGCTCCTGCCTATATAGTGGAGTACTAGTTTTCTTTTGTCTACCGGAGTTGGCTTGACCTCCTCAATGATTGTCGAGAAGTCTTCATGCACGTGGCCCGGAGGCGTAGTTGTCGTCATTTTGATCTGAATCACCGGATTATAACATATAACACGAAAAAATGCCACATGACAAGAAATCATAACCTCACTGCCCAAAGGAGACAACATGAATCCCGGCGGACAAACTAGACGAGAAACAAAGCTCAGATTAAAGATAAACTCGTAGAAAAGGGGTCCGTCGATAGATGTTCTAATTAACATAGCCGGTTTGACCTAGATGGAAACCGAGTAGTCTTCGTGCATGTGCCCCCAATGACTAGCCCAACTCAGTTGTCGTTGTTTAACCATCGCAGTGATCCAAAGCACATGACACCTAATTTTGCAAGATGACAAGAAACCTTTTTTTAGATTTCCCACCACAACTACAGCCTTGTACAACACATCCTTCACGATATGTAGACGATAGCCAATCCAGGCGTGTCTGCTGGAGTCTGGTCACATGCATGGACGAACTAATCTTCCGTGTCTTGCACGGATCGTCCAGGCACCAACGTAGTACAACACTTCTCTAGTACTATCGCTCGTCTCCCTATTCTATTAAGTCACCCGACTTGCGGGGCCGGGGAGTGTGCCTATGGTCGATTCTCAATTGCGGTCCCACATGTGTGTGCAAACGCAATATGATGCGTGTTCCATTCGGAGAGCAGCGTGACAGACCGACCGACCGTCTGGGTGCAATGCGAACGCAACGGGCGTGATATATACTCCATACATGTGTACCGCCGTTTTCTAGAGGCTTTGCTCCATGGCGCAATCCATGGATACAAAATTAGTATACTGTACTATTTAAAAGTCGAGGGCAGGGCTTTTCCTGTGTGGTAGGCGGGGCAGTTCCGCCTAGTCGGTTCGACAGAGACGCGAGAAGATGAGGGAGTAGGCTGCTGCAAATGTAGGGCTGTGTGATTTGATAGCGAGTTACTGCTGGACAGGTGGGGCCCCGTGATTTGACTTCCCATTATCATTTTAACTGCGGCGCTACGACCGGCGTTAGTTTGCAGATTCCTGACCACCTCCATACAGGTGCCTCTCCCAATGCTCCACCATGTAGTAGAGGTTGGCTCTTGCATGAGAGCCCACTTATCCACTTCTTCCTTGCTTCTCTTTCCTCCACATATGCAAAAATGCCATGTAAAGTGCAATATAGTACTTACTTGCTCCTACAGGTGCTAAGTTTGCCACATAGGCATAAAGTCTGATGTGGCAAGTTTGGTGACCCAAGGAAGAAACGGTGCTAAGCGCGTGTACCTAGGTGAAAAGACAATTTTGAGTCTACAGGCAATTAAATGAAGCAAACTTAGCAACAAAAAACTACTAATAAGCACCTATGCATTGGGGCCTTGATTGCTAAGCCATTTAATGCCCTTAGCACCTCATCTAAGCACCATTTCATTGGAAGAGGTCACTCCTCGGCAAATACAATAAATACTACTCCCTCTGTCCCATAATATAAGAACATTTTTGGCACTACACTAGTGTCAAAAACGTTCTTATATTATGGGACGGAGGGAGTACGAAGAAAGAGATAGAGAGAAGTAAAAAAATACACTTATAGCCAACCTTATAGCTAACCTTGTTGTAGTATGAGTGACTAAGTGATGACTATGTATGACATGCCAACATGAGATAGCCTAACAAACCATGTTAAATCTCCAAGGGCGTGACCGCGCGAGCGACGCGGCGGTCGTGGTAGGCGCGACCATGATACGGGCTGCTGGCAACCCTTGGATCTGAGATCAAATGGTCACATGCTAAGTTGCTGAAAATTTGCAGAATAACCTTTCAGGATAGGATATTCACCCATAGGTTTAGAATCACACCATGCAACTGTTCGATCTCATATCCAAGGGATCTCGGAAGCCCGTATCATGGGAGAATGGAAAGCCACTACCCTACCGTTCGCACGCTGGCAGTTCGCTCCTACTCATCCCCGCACGTCCTTTAATATTACAGCGGTTCGCTCCTAGTCGTCCCGTCCTTTCACATTATGGCAGTTCCACTAATCCTAACCCTCCTCCCAAATCCATGGCGTCCCAAATCTCCATGATCGGCGGTGAGTACAAGGTTAGAACCATCACCGGCGATGAGTTCGACGTCATCTACACCCGTTCTTCCGCGACGATGAAAGGATGCCTTTCTCGCTTCAGACGCATGTTCGAAAACTCACATGATGAGTGGGGCGCTGGGCTAGATGTTGAGTACACCACAGTCCTGGGACGAGAGAAGGATCTAAAGGACGAAGATAGGAAGAAGCCCGCCGTGATCTAGGTTTGCGTGCATGACTTATGCTTGGTCTACCACATATGCCATGCCGATGTTGAATGCCTGGATTTTAAGAACTTCCTCGAGAGCAACCTAGTCAAATTCGTTACTATAGACTTTACGAACGACAAAGAAGTCCTGGGTTGGATAGGCCTCGTTGTAGGCAACCCCTTCGACCTCCAGAAGAATCGGCTGCTGCCCTCTGGCCAGCCTTCAATGCTGACCCTGGCAGGAGCCATGGTTCATCCTTCGTATGATAAACTGGAGAAACCTAAATACATGTTTCATCGTTATGCATGGCAGCGGAGTGTACTAGATATAGACCACATCCACTACGCTGCAATGGATGGCTACCTTTGTTTCAATATCTACAAGGGTTGTATGAAGAGCAAGAGCCAAGTGTGCAGTTCAAGCAAAGAAGTATCGGCTAAGAGGAAGAGGGACAACGACGAAGTCGAGGACGTGGACGAGGACTCCGAGTAAGGTGGCAGTGTCGTTACTCATGGTGGTTCTAATGCAGTGACTACCGGATTAGTTGCATAGTTTCATTTCAGGTGTGCTTAGTTTAAATTGAGGGGTGTGTTGTGCTGAGCCCCCAGCAGAACTATGTTATGTTTCTTCTCGTTACTTTAACTCTTCAGTACATACATACCAGTATTTCTTATATTTCATCTTTTAGTTGGTATAGTACTACCACTCGTTTCTTCACATTATATACGTACAATTATATGGCCAACATCATATAGCCAGCAGTTTAGTTGTCAAAGAATTTCAGGGTGCTTAGTTTTGTCAAAGAATTCCAGGATGCTTAGTTTATTTGAGGGCTGGGTTGTGCTGGACATCATTACTATGACTAGCCTTTTTAATAGTACTATATGCATAATTTGGCGACGAACGCTCTCTATATGTACCACCTTTTTTTTATTTCAAGTTTTGCTCCATGGCGCAATCCATCGATATACTACCTCCGTCCTAGTTTATTGGTCCCCATAGTCTTTTATGCCAAACTTTGACCATATATTTAACTAAGTAAATAATAATGCATGCTAGCAAAAATTATATCCCTGGATTCATATTTGAACATAGTTTTGAGAGATATTATTTTTGGTTACATGCATTAACATTTTTTTAGTTTAATCTAAGGTCAAAGTTTTGCACAAAATACTAAAGGGACTAATAAACCTGGACGGAGGTAGTACTACCATACAAAAGTATAGTACATTTTTTAAAAGGCTAGAGGGTGGGGCAGTCTAGCTTGGTCGGTTTCACCAGAGGCGAGGGCCTTTGTGATTTGACGGCTCATTACTGCTGGAAGGCGAGGCCTTGTGATTTGACTGCTCGTATAAATGCGCCGACGACCTGAGGAGGAGCAAAGAACCGTGTGGTATACTCAAGTTTTCCACTGGAGTAGTACTACTACGGAGGAGCACGAAACACGGCAACCCAGTGCCATATGGCGATAAAAATGATATAATTTGCTAGTCATCTCATTGTTAGCATTGTTCTATTCATTCCCTCAAAAAATGCATTGTTCTATTCATGCCTCGCGGGGAACATGACACGTGCGGTGAAACACCCGAAGCAAAAGATGAAACACAGGAGCAAAGAAGAAGGAAGATTATCACCCCAAATGATCTAATTCGTCGTGGAGTCGTAACTGCTTCTTCATCGCCTCCACAACCTCCATCTCCTTGCGCGTCTCCTCCGCCATCTTCTTAATTTTGTCCATGACGCGGGATTTCTCGACACGAACCTTCATCATCTGTTCCACGGCCGGATTACGTATCTTGACAGCAACGGGGTGCTCAATGCGGAGCTTCGCCAACTCCTTCTGTTCCATGCCGAGAGCCTGCAACATCTTCATCGAGGAACTACTATTCTCATGCAGCTTCTTCCAGTCGGCGTTCTTCTCCTTCAACAGGTCGAGCTCGTGGCAGAGCTTCACCTTATCCTCCTAAAGTTGCAAGATTTCACTGGTCACCTTCTTCTCCAACGCAATGCTCTTCTTCAGCAGGATCACCAAGCCGGCGGTCAACTCCCCCTTCTTATTGAGCTCAGCGGGCATGTCTTCGAGGCTCTCCTTGAGCAGCTCCACCAAGCCTTGGATGAACTCCTTCTGCTTATTGAGGTGCTTATTGAGCTGATCGGGAATGCCGTCGAGGGATACCGACTCCAGCGCCGCCGGCTCGGCATGTTTGCCTCCGCGGCTAGGGCGCTCCTGGGAGCCATCGCCTGCCCATGGGAGATCTTTCGAGGTCTCTGCGTGGCGGCAAGCCCTCTCTTTTTTTCCGCAACTTTGGTTGCTGCTCCCTTGTTACGAGTAGTTCTTGACCTAGAGCTCTAGAAACCGGCCATGGCAAGGACAGACGAAGAAGAAGCACTTATGAGGAGGAAAGGTAGAGTAATTTTCGGTTAGGTAGTTCCCCTCTTTATAACCTAAGTACTAGCTAGTGCTAGTACTTATACCTGCATAGTGGGAACACGTTCAGGTTTGGTACGTACTAGTAGGTGTGAGCAGGCTTTCGAATGGGATGGGAACAAGGTAAAGATTAATTGATGGTTTTGGTTTCAAGGCCCGAAATGGCGCCCAATGAGTTTAGTGGGACATAAATTTCGAGTAGACTACACTGCTCAAATGCGTAAATATTATGTTACTGTCAAAATTTGGCACAAAATACGAAGGAGAACAATGGAAGACCTACTAGCAACCCATGATTAAGAGTAGTAATGTCTTTCTTCCGCCCTCACATCCACTCAATTTGCATGTGCTGTATTAATTGACCATCAATGAAGTGAACGACTTTACACGCGTCAAATTATCACATGGGTGGATCTTGGTACAAAATTGCGTTCGCCCGTGTACCCGCGTGTGCGTGCGAGGGAATGAGTGTGTGCGTGGCGTGCGTGCACATCTTTGCTTCGTGCATGTACCGACAGTATGGCTCAGGGAGGATGAGTACATTCTTCTGGAACCAGCAGCACGTCACTGTGATCAATCTACACAAGGAGGTTACAAAAACGCCTCCACATGTGCCACGTGGCTTCATGAATGTAGTGTGCCATTGGAATTCTAATTTACGTGTTTTGCACATACTCGAAGTACTAGTAAGGTACACGTGCATTGCACGCATCAGATTTTGCAACCAAATTATGAATAAATACCACACTATAGCATGTAAGCTCTGAGTCGTATATTCCTGATGTAGACCTTCGTTTAATTCTTATAGTTCATATCATTCAAAATCAATTCATTTTTATAAAAAAGCTAGGGCCTCTTGTATTCGTAGGATTTCCAAAAGGCGGGATTTTCAAAGAGGTTTGAGTGGATGGGACGTTTGCTATGAAATCTAATGCAAATGAATCATATGGAAAAATTCCTATGGTTTACAATCCTACGAATCAAACAACCAAGATAGGAAAAATTCCTAAGGATTAGAATCCTCCAAAATTCCTATGAGAATCCTTTGAATCAAAGAAGCCCTTAATCTATTTTATGATTCATGTAATTGTGCGTTGTAAGGCATGACGTAAAAACAAATAATGGCAATTCAACTAGAAAAAATGTTTGGGCAGTTATGATACGGAAAATTCTAGAACAAAAGAGAACCACTGTTGTTTTGAGGTTTGTGCATTATGCTTAAGTTCAACCATGGAGTCTGCTAGATTGTACATGTGGAAAAATCCGGTGGGGGCTAGAAGATGGTGCGAGGGGCCGAGTGGAGGGAGACTATGAAGGAGTGCACAAGTGCGAGATCGATATTTAGAGAGAGGGGGCGAGAACATGCGTTGTTACGCGCAGTGGCGGAGCAATGAAAAATAAATGAGCTAGGGGGCCAAGCATTGCTAATCCTTTACGAGGAGGGTCAATTCATGAACTTAAACCATTTTTAGCATTAATTTTCTAATGATCACATTCATATTAGCCTCGATATATAGTGATGTTAGGGGGGGCAGGGCCCTTGCTGCCCCCTGTCTTCACCATTGTGCGCGCGTCTGAGAGACGAAGCGGAAGGCATGGATGATGAGAGGGTGGTGTTGGATATATAATTGTGTGCGGGTAACTTTAACTTTGAAAGATGATCGTTGGATGAGGCGAATCCGATGGTCCAAAGATGGCAAATTTGAGCACTACTGGCCGTTGGATATCATCTAGATTCCACCAGATTTCGCCACATGTATAATCTAGAAGACTCCATGGTTGAACTTAAGCATAATGCACAAACATCAAAACACAAGCACTTCTTCTTTGTTCTAGAATCTTCTGTATCAGAATTGCCCAAATGTTTTTCTACATGATTTGCCATTATTTGTTTTTACTTTATGTCTTACAACACACAATTTCATGAATCTTAAAATAGATTAGCTATCTTATAAAAACTAGATGATTTTGAATCAAATGAACTATAAGAATTAAACGAACATCTACATCATGCATGTATGACTCAAAGCTTACATGCTATAATGTGGTATTTATTCATAATTTGGTTGCCAAATCTCATGCGTGCAATGCACGTGTACCTTACTCTAGTATAAATGGTGTTTGTTTGTGTGTTGTGCGTGTTGAGGTGCAAATTGTCTTTTTTTTGGGTACACGTTAAGCTTGTTCTCCCGAAATTTCAAGCCACGCATGCTGAAGATTCAACCCGCGCCTTGTTAGCCCAAAATATTTAAGATACATCTTTGTCTCGTTGTGCTCCGACAACTCCATCCATCTCAACCTGTGCCTTTGAAAGTGCAATATAGCACTAAATTGTTTTTGACATCTATGACAACTTCATTTGTGTTTCTAACCACATCCTTTAAGTGTTAACAGCCCTGATTAAGTCAAAGTGAAGCATGGATGGTTATTCCCTCTCTTATTGGAAAAAGGAAAAGCGGTGTGCTCAAGAAAAGAAGAAGTTCCATAAAGTTTTCTTATTTCTTGAGTCCTTAGGGCAGCCGCACTACTAAGAGGGGGTGCATCATAAAAACATCCAGGGAATCAACTTACCTTCTCACATTGATCTAAAAATCTTAGTGTCATGTTTCTGTTCAGGCCAGAACTTCTGGGACGACTGGAACTTCGAGGGACCGGAAGGTCCGGGAAGCTTCTCGGGTACCTAGATAAACTGCACTTTTCGTGCAATCTCTGTGTGTAGCCCGGAACCTCTCCAGAACATCCGTCTCCCGAAACTTCCGGGGCTGCCGAAACTTCCGGGGCTGCCGAAACTTCCGGGCGCCGGAACTTATGTCCCCTATTTCTGCAGCTTCCGGGGTACAACTAAGTGGTGCAAACTCTCTGTGTATCTCAGAACCTGGCCGGAACTTCTGGGGTCCGGAACTTCCGTCTGTCGCCGGAAATTCCGGGCTACGCAGAAATCTGCCTCCGACGGCCAGATTCCATCCCCACCTATAAATAGTCTTCTTCTTCCTCACGAAGAGGTTGATGACTCCATTTCTCTCACCTGCATTTTTAGACCTCGATTTCTTGGAGATTTCCCTCCTTAGCCAACCAAAGCTCTTGATCTTTTGAGAAGTAAAGGAGAAGTGCTCGATCTACACATTCACCAAAGCGAAATTTGATTCCCCCTTTGTTTTTGTGGTGCATCTTGTTACTCTTGGAGGTTGGAGACTCCTAGGCGGTAGGAGTGATCCGGTGAGGAATCGACCATTGTGATTACCCCTGGAAAAGTTTGTGAGGGTTTGGAGACCACCCCAAGGTCTACCACTAGTGGTTGAGAAACGCCTTCGTGGTGTTGTCTCAAAGAGAGAATAGGGTGAGCCTTCGCAGCGTTGGTGTGCCTTCGTGGTAACATCCACCTCTCTAAATGGTGACGTAGCTTCCCTCCAAGGAAGTGAACATCGGCATACATCCTCGTCTCTCGGAGTTGCGGTTATTCCTAACCCTAACTCCCTACTTGTGGTTACTTGTCTCTTGCACTTTCTTATATCATATTGTGCTTGCTTACTTACATACTTGTGTTACTTGCTTATCTTGCTTAGCACTTAGTACTACACTTGCAATTGTTAGGTTCACCATCATATTCCGTATTAGTGCCTAAAATTGCTAAGCAATAATTAAAATTTATAATTATACCTATTTACCCCCCCCTCTAGGTCCATCTCGATACTTTCAATTGGTATCAGAGCCTCGTTCCCTATTCTTGTGGCTGAACCGCCCTAGAGCAAGATGAACTCCGATGGGACTCCCCTGGTTGCAGATCCGAAGGATAAAGGTGAGGCTTCTTCTGAAGTCAAGTCCTTTACGTCTGAGGATCTGGAACAGACCCTTGCTAAGCAAAAAGAGGAGCATGATGCTTCTCTTGATGCCTTAGTCCAAATGAGATTAGCCACGTTGTCCATGGTGCTTGCACCACTCTCGGGTGGTGCGGCTTCGAGGCCAACTGTGCCTGCTCCGTCACTTAGTCAACAACCTCCTAGAAATGAACACTCCAGTGTTCCTTGGCTTTATGCAAGACCTCAAGTTGAGAAACCGAGATATAATCCTCAAGGCAAACCTCCTTTACTTAATGCCACTTCTGATTTTGCCTTGTGGAGAGTTGCTATGCAGGATCATCTTCGGCATGGAAATGATGAGATGCTGGAGATCATGGATTATGGTTATCATGTGGTTGATCCAAAGAATCCTACACCAATAGAAATTTATGACAGGAGTCCCAATGACACTGCAATCATGTGTATAAGGAGAGGTATGGATGACAAGCAAAGGAGACCGTTCATACACATCACAAGTGCCAAGGAACTATGGGAAAGTATTATAAGATCCAAGACCGGCATCTCTACCCTCCGGAGTGCTCAATATGAAATTGCCAAGGGGCAATTGGAAAACTTTTGTATGGAGAAAGGTGAAACCCCCAATCAACTCCTTGAGCGTCTCATGACTCTCACTACTCACATTGAGTCGTGTGAGTGTGAAAGACACAAGATGGATTCAACATGACTAAGCGATTCCTTGTGGATAAGTTGCTTCATGCTCTTGCCCCATATCACCATCAAATGGTGTGGGACATAAGATAACACCATGCCTTCAAGGAAATGACTACAGATGACATCATATCCACCTTCCAACTATTTGAAGAGCCAAAGGCTAATGCCACAAAACATCTTGCCATGCATGGTACCCCATCATCAAAGATCAATCTTGCATTGAAGGCCAAGCATGTATGTGAAGATGAGCAAACTGAAGAAGAAGAAGATGATGATGATGATGATGAAGATGGTGATGAGATTGAATCCGATGAGGGCCCTTCCTATGAAGAAAATGGCTCTCTTTGTTAAGAAGTTTAGCGCAAGAAAATTCAAGGGAAGATTTCAAAAGAAGAAAGTAATAAAATGCTACAACTGTGAAGAAACCAACCACTTCTCCAACAAGTGCCCTTATGAGAAGAGAGAGGATAAACCAAGGTTTCCCAAGACCTTTCCCAAGAAGAAGTTGCCAAATCCTTTGAACTCCAAGCTCAAGAAGAGAGATGGGAAAGCAATGGTTGCTCAAGAAGAATCCGATCCGAATGATGTTAGTGGTGTTGCTGGAGTTGCTCAAGACTCTCAAAACACTTTGAGGTTACTAAACAAGAGTGGTGATGTGGTCACCTACAACTACATGAAACACTACAAGGGCAACGCTCACAACTGCCTAATGGCAAAGGTCGTGGTAGAAGATGGAGAGGACCAAAGTTCTCCTGACAAGGTGAAGGTAACTCCACGATCAAATCCTCCTCTTTTCACTCCTTCTACTCCTAGTGATGAGTATCTTGATGCGGAGGATAGTTATGAGGATGATGATCTAGATGATCCTATGCTTGCTAAACTTAATAAGTTCATGTGCTCCCTCAAAGGAAAGAAGCTCACTATGTTTCGTATGCTTATGGAGATGGTGAGTAAGCACACCATCACCATTAAGGAACTCGAAAACCTTGTCACCGAGGAAAAGGAAAAATGTGAAATCCTTGAGCAGAAAGTCCAATATGAGGAAGCACGAAATGATGAACTATGCTTAAAAATTGGTGCAAATATTGATGTTCATACTAATGATCCTGCCTCCTTGAAAAAGGCTATTGACTCTTGCGAAGAGTTGATGAATGATAAAAGTAAGCTTGTGAAGTCTCATGCTTCTATCTCTAAGGATTGTGAGCTTCTATCCATGTCCCTCAAGACAAGGAAGAAGAGCTCACTGTCGGTGTCAAAACTGGTGGATCCCGGGTAGGGGGTCCCGATCTGTGCGTCTAAGGCTAATGGTAACAGGAGGCAAGGGACACAATGTTTACCCAGGTTCGGGCCCTCTCGATGGAGGTAAAACCCTACTTCCTGCTTGATTGATATTGATGATATGAGTGTTACAAGAGTTGATCTACCACGAGATCGTAGAGGCTAAACCCTATAAGTAGCCTATGATGATTATGACTCCACCTCTAAGGACCAAACTCTCCGGTTTATATAGACACCGGAGAGGGCTAGGGTTTACATGGAGTCGGTTACAAAGAAGGAAATATAATATCCGGATCGCCAAGCTTGTCTTCCACGCAAAGGAGAGTCCCATCCGGACACGGGACGAAGTCTTGAGTCTTGTATCTTCACAGTCCAATAGTCCGGCCAAAGTATATAGTCCGGCTGTCCAGATACCCCTAATCCAGGACTCCCTCAGTAGCCCCTGAACCAGGCTTCAATGACGATGAGTCCAGCGCGTAGTTTGTCTTCGGCATTGCAAGGCGGGTTCCATCTCCAAATACTCCAAAGTAATTATCGAACACTTAAACCGTGTCCGGATCTGCAAGATGATCTTCACATGCCACCATAGAGAGAATGATATTTCACAAATGTAATCTGCTGACAACTTTAGACAACCTGACACGACACTACCGTCGGGTCATTATTCAAACCGTTTTCCCACAACCAGCCATAGCGCGTATTGCAAGGCGGTTTCCTCGGCACGTCTTGTCAAAGTAGAGATCATGTCCCCTTATCACGGGATTCCCATCAATACGGGTCTGGGTAACCCAACCGCGCCATCTATCGTGGTGCTCGGGAAATAAGCGACCCTCAACAGGCAAGTGGGGAGGCGCACCGCTTTCGTCGCCTCTATAAAGGGATAAAAATTCCCCATTTTCACCCACGCCTTCTTCCTCCTTTGCTTATCCATTCTTGCCTCCTCGAGCTCCAGCACCCTAGTCCACACATTCTCCGCACAGCCAAACATGTCTGGAGCAGGAGGCAAGTGGGTGGCCTCCACCGTGAAGGAGGAGCATATTGCGAAGCTCCGGGTGGCCGGATACTTGGCCGCAGACATCGCGCACCAGCTACCGGACGCAGGGAAGATCATTCCTACTCTGGAACAACACAAGAGGGTCGTGTTTCTTGCCCACTTCGTCCATGGACTGGGATTTCCACTTCATCCCTTCGGCCGTGGGATCATGTTCTAATACGGGCTAGATTTCCATGATCTAGCCCCAAATTTCGTCCTCAACATCTCGGCCTTTATAGTCGTGTGTGAGGCCTTCCTCCGCATCAAGCCTCACTTCGGCTTCTGGCTACGAACCTTCTGCATGAAGCCGAAGATCGTGAGTGGCCAGCAAGCGGAGTGCGGAGGCGCCATGGTGGGCAAGATGCCCCACGTCACCTAGCTTGATGGCTCCTTCACGGAGACCATGAAAGGGTGGCAATCGGGGTGGTTCTACATCATCGAGCCGCGTGACACCAACTAGGTGGCGGCCCCCAGATTCTGATCCGGAATTCCCATGCGGCTCACCTCCTAGGAAAAGAAGGGCCTGGCCTGGGGCGAGCCTGCAGAGTTGACCGGACTTCAGAACTATATCAAGAATATGAATGACAAGAACATCAAGCTTGTCAACGTAGTCCAGGTCATGCTCGTCCGCCGAATTCTTCCGTCTCAAGGACGGGTTTTTTATCTGTGGGAGTTCGTCCCGGCCGAACACCGAACACTCTGGGAGCTCTACGGCACGACGCTCAAGGAGGCATGGAAGGTGTTGTTTAAGGACTCCGAAACACCTCCTCGCACGTCCGAGGACCGCGGACTCCATGCCGCGCGGCCCCCTCGTCCGGTGAGTTTTCTAACCATCACCAGATGTAGTTTTCCCAGCATTCTTATGGGAGGATATTAAGTCGTCATGTGTACTTTAATCAGCAGTATGTGGAGACGGCGGAGCGGATCGACTGTCCGGCTCCACTGCTAGAAGCTCCGGCGACCGCTCTCCTGACGGAGATGCTAGTCCGACACCTTATAAGGTGCCAGAGAAGCAGGCTGAAAGGAAGGCCCCGGGGATCAGGAAGGGTCTCCGGTGCAAGGCCGTACAAGACGCCTCATCCGAAGACGACGAGGCACACTCTTCCCATGAAGGGGAGGAGGAGAAAGAAAGGGCTGCCCCATCTGGGGAGGCCGAATGGTCTAAGAGGGCGGCCTAGGGGACCAGGAAGGGTCCCCGGCGCAAGGCCGTCATAGGCTCATCGTCCGAGGACGACGAGGCAGATTCTTCCCGCGAAGGCGGGGAGGATCATGAAGAAATGCCACCTCCCCGCACTGGGGAGGAGAAGAAAAGGGAAGCTGCCCCGGAGGGCGAGGCTAGGACACCCAATAAGGGGAAGGTGACCCTTCCGAATTACTCCACCACGGCCGCCTACAGCGAGGAGGAGTGGCTACCCAGGGGGAAGCCCCTAGTAAGATCGTAAGTATCCGTACTTCCATTGTACTTAAGTGCGAGTTTGTTTCATAGTCTCTTATAATGTCGAACACGCATATGTTGTCCGCCCAGGGCCCATCCCAAGGTATCTTCTTCGGATGGGTCTTTGAGCGATTCGGCGATGAATTTGCTCCCAACAGACACTTCCCCTCAGCCCGCGGATGACACGGAGGTGTTGTCCCAAAGGCTCCCTGAGCAAGGGGAGGTGACTCTAGAGACGCCCCAAGGCGATATTCCAGGCGCGGGGCCCCAGATCCCCGCGGATTGTGCCGACGGGAGCCACAGCAAGTCGGGCTCCCAGCCGGACACTGTACCGGAACCTCCAAAGGTTCCGGATTCGGGCAGACAACCCCTCACTAAGGAGGGCGGGCCGTCCGTGCCAATGACTACCGTTACGCCAGAGGCGTCGGATGGTCTGCTGGAAGCGCTTCGCGGTGCTTCCATGGATGAAGAGCACCGTACTCTTATGAGTGCGGTGATTCATAAGGTTCTGTCTGCCAAGAGCAGACTAACCGAAGCCTGCACCAGCCTCCTAACAGGCTTTGAGGTAAGTAATAAAAAATGTGTGAAATTATCACTCGATAGGTAGTAGCCCCTGATACTCTGTTTGGTGTTCGGAACAAAAAGCCAAACGGAGGGTCGATTATAATCTGCAGGAGTCTAATAGTAGGTGTGCATGTGAATAAGCAGGCAGTGCTGGTTGCCGCTGCTGCCCGCACGGCTGAGGTCGCCGGACTCAAACGGGAACTGGAGCAGGCCCAGGGAGATCTCGGCCTCACAAAGAGGCAGCTCGAAGAGAACAAAGGTGAGTAATACCCCGTTCACATATCATAAAGAATAGGAAAAAATTGGTGACCCTAAGAAAGCGTCATGATTTGGTAATAGGGGCCACGACCGAAGTGGCGTCCCTGAAGAAAGCGCTATCCGAGGCCAAAAACAAGGCAGCCGCGGAGCGCATTGAGTGTGAAAAGCAAAATGCTAGGGTGGGCGAGGTACAGCAAGACCTCCAGGAGCTCGGCAAGAAGTTCGAGTCCTTGGAGTGTGACTTCAAGACGAAGGAGTCTGAGCTTGCAAAGGCCCTTTTGAGCATGAAAGATGCCAAGGCCGAAGCCGAAAAGGACCAGCAGGAAATCCAGGCGGCTAAGAAGATAGCGGCGGGTAAGACATTCTTTATGCAAAGCAAGCATGTGGAGGAGGCATTTCTTTTACTTACCCGAATTCGGAGCTCCCCAGGGGCATTCGCAGATCTACCATGCAGCATATCGGATGTCGCGGAGTTCTACCGTGCCGAAGAGGGGAGCTCAACGGAAAAGCTGTTCTGGTCCCAGTATGCTGGAGCCGAACACCCGGTGTCTCTGAGTGACCAATTGAAGCAGTTGGTTGAACTCCACAGGGAGGCCGAAGTGGCTATGAAAGATTTCATAGTCCGAATGTGGCCTGGTGAACCCCTGCCCGCTAGCTACTTCGGCCTGGTAAAGCGGATGGTAAATTCCTGTCCGCGGCTCGAAGTGATCAAGGGATCCGTTTGCATTGAGGGTGCCCGCCGAGCCTTTGCTTGTGCGAAGGTGCATTGGGGCAAGCTGGACGCGGAGGAGCTAGTGAAGGATGGACCGCCAGAGGACAAGCCGCATCATTGTCCCGAAAAATATTATGATGGCGTTATGAAAGGTGCTCGTCTCATGGCTGATGAATGTACCAAGGACACTATCTTGGAGTGAATGTACTTCTGTCATTTTTGTAATATAAAGACGAAGTTACTTGCGCTATATAGCGCTTTTTGATTTAAAATATTACCTCCTGTGCGGCTGTTTATAAAATTCTGAAACTAGGCCAATCGTCGTCTTCCGCCCCCATATAACTAGTATCGGGGTGTTACTGGAAAACCCAGACACTCTTTACCCAAATATTTGGTCCCTAAAGGAGGTGTTTGGCGCAGTGAACAAGGCAATCGGACTATGCGGCTTTATAACTTTCACTTAGCCATAGAAGTCTATAATTTTAAATTTCGGCGAAGCCCCTAGAATTCGGAAAGCCGAATTGGGGCGCTATATACGCCTAAATCGGACGAGGCCGATTCCTCGCCTAAAGCGTAAAAATCTTTAAGGATTTTAAGACCTCTCGAACAGCGACCAGCTCTCGCTGCATCATGCCGGTCAGTTTTTGGCTTTCTCTACTGAGGTGCTTGTCCGGAAGAACCGGGACACAATCGCAGTAGTTCTCCCTGCGCTACCTTAGCCGATATAACGAAACGTAAGGTACCAAAACAAGGGAGCCAGGCAAACCCAACTATTGACCCAAGACATGATTCAGAGCTGATGTATATAATGCTATAAGTTCGGGGTGCCGAACTATTGAAAGTGTTCGGACTTGTCTTGTCGTACTATGGGGCGCCATAAGAAGCCCCTGGCAAACTAAACGTACCAAAGTGTACGGATGAAATAGTAAATAAACATTTATAGAAAAAATGTGCAGATAGGAATAATAAGCTGGCGCTGTCTATAATCTCCTATTGATGTATAATATGTCTAAGCGTATGTTTACAATGAATGCGTTAAGCAGAGGGAAATAGGACTATTTGACATGTCCTATCCAAGGGCGGGCTGCATGTAGGTATATAAAACAGGTATAACGATTGTGAATAGATTCCACCTGGGCATTCCTTTCGTGCGTAAAGCCTTTTGCCTCCTTGGATTTATCTCCTGTGAAATTCCGATAATCCGGATCTTCTGAAGAGGTTGCCCCGAAGCAGGGTCCTGAAAGATAGAGAGGGTTATTAAAGTATGTTGCGATTGAGCCGCATTGTTGCGCCTCCACCTATGCCCATAGTATTTTGAGTGCGTAATTGTGTACGCGCGGCACGAGTGCTGCCTTAATGGGGCTGGGGCGGAGGCCAGACTGCTAGTCGCGCTCTTGGCGTGCCTGGTCATCCTGTTGTGGGGTACTTCGGACTCGCTTGACGGTGCTCGGAGTTGTCGTTGCCAGATTGGTGGCTTGCTAGAGAAAGCTGCTTTGTACTTCTGCCGCGAGGGCTGCAGTATGTTCTTCTGTACAGAGAGAGCGGTCCATGTTTCCGTTGACTGTTATGACCCTGCGAGGTCCTGGCATCTTGAGCTTGAGGTATGAAGTTCTGCCGAAGCTAGCCTAGAAGCCGTTTTATTTGGGTTGATATGTCGTTTTATCCCGGCCATGAGGTGGCCGGTCAGCCATGTGGCGCTCGAGTCCATATTCCTTGGCTACCAGGACTTCTATCCATCTATCTGTGAGCAGGTCTTGATCAGCTTGGAGCTGCTGCTGCTTCTTTTTCAGGCTCCTCGCAGTGGCCATAAGCCGGTGCTTGAAGTGCTCCTGCTCTACGGGGTCCTCAGGCACGCCGAACTCGTCGTCGCCGAGGCTAATCTCGTCTTCGGAGGGGGCATGTAGTTGTCTTCCTCCGGATATCCCTCTGCCGCCTGTTCGTCTGGGCTGACCTGCCCGTCTTCCTGTTCGGCATGTTCGAAGGCAGGCTGGTCGGGGTTGTATTCATCTTCGGCACCATCCGGATTGTTTTTGTCTCTAGTGCCGGTGTTGCTGTGGCGGGGCTTGGAACGGCACTGACGCCGCCCATGCTTTGCGTTTTTCCTTGAGGGATTATCCTCCATTGCCTCATCGCCATTGTTTTCTTTTGGAGTGTCCACCATATATATATCATATGTAGAGGTGGCTATCCACCTCACTGTGGGTGGTGCTTCCTATTCTTCTCCTACATCGTCGTCCATACCGTCGATGTCTTTGGAGTCAAAGTCAAGCACGTCTGTCAAATCATCGACCGTGGCTATGAAGTGGGTGGTGGGTGGGCAATGAATTCCCTCGTCGCCAGCTTCCCACTCGAGCCGGACATAGTTCGGCCAAGAGTCTCTTGACAAAGAGAGAGACTTTAACGAGTTTAGCACGTCGCCAAAGGGCGAGTGCTGGAAGATATCCACAGTGGTGAACTCCATTACCGGAGCCCAACTAGATTCGGCGGGCTCGGGGGTGCGCGGACCGGAACCTACAGCTGGATATGAGTCCGGGGGTCCAGTGTCACAGGCTTCCTTGGGGGTGAAGTATGCGTTCGGCTCTACCGCCGATGGGTGTGCGGCCTCCGGGGCGGGGTCCATCCACCCGTCCTCGGGCGACGCAACCTACCCCGGATTTAGGTCCGGGGCTCCTGCAGGGGCGATATCCCGAGCATTGTCCGACAGCAGGTCTAAGCCATGCTCATCGTGACTGTCCGGCGCTCCTGGCATCGGCCTGAATCCGTTGAAGATCAAGTCTCCGCGGATATCGGCCGTGTAGTTTAGGTTTCCGAACCCGACCCAATGGCCAGGGACGTAGCTGTTGATCTGATCCAGATGGCCAAGCGAGTTGGCCCGCAGTGTGAAGCTACCGAACATGAAGATCTATCCGGGGAGAAAAGTCTCACCCAGGACCATGTCGTCGTTGATGATTGAAGGAGCCATCGAGCCTTACAGCGACGACACAGAGGAACTCTCAATGAAAGCACCAATGTCGGTGTCAAAACCAGCGGATCTTGGGTAAGGGGTCCCGATCTGTGCGTCTAAGGCTAATGTAACAGGAGGCAAGGGACACAATGTTTACCCAAGTTCGGGCCCTCTCGATGGAGGTAAAACCCTACTTCCTGGTTGATTGATATTGATGATATGAGTGTTACAAGAGTTGATCTACCACGAGATCATAGAGGCTAAACCCTATAAGCTAGCCTATGATGATTATGATTCCACCTCTAAGGACCAAACTCTCCGGTTTATATAGACACCATAGAGGGCTACAGTTTACATGGAGTCGGTTACAAAGAAGGAAATATAATATCCGGATCGCCAAGCTTGTCTTCCACGCAAAGGAGAGTACCATCCGGACACGGGACGAAGTCTTGAGTCTTGTATCTTCACGGTCCGATAGTCCGGCCAAAGTATATAGTCCGGTTGTCCGGATACCCCCTAATCCAAGACTCCCTCACTAACCCTTCTTACAAAGAGTTTTGAGCCGCTCAAACTTACTTATCTTGAAACTCTAGCCAAGGCTTACTCTTCTCCTATTATCAATGTTGATGCTTGTACTACTAACTCTAGTAGTGATCTAGCATCTATTCTTGAGGAAAATCGCTTTCTCAAGGCTCAAATCGAGAAAGGTCTCATGACATGTGCTCAAGGGCAAAAGAACCTTAATGAGATATTGAGCCAACACAATGAGGTGTTTGCCAAAGAGCGACTCGGGTTTGACCCAAGCACAAGCAAGAAGAAGACATCCTCTCAAAAGTGCACAACCCCTCTAAAGGAAACATTTGTGCGAGAAGGGCACAAGGAGAAAGGTAAGGTTGTTAGTTGGAAGGCCACAAGGGGCATGCCCACTCTCAACAAGCCAAAAGAGTTCATGCCTCCATCCTATGTACTTCATAAGACTAAGGATGGAGAAGTTTATGCAAAATTTGTTGGTCCTCGAAATGCATTCTGGTTCTATGCTATTTGGGTCCCTAAGACCCTTGTGACTAACTTGAGAGGTCCCATTGCAAAATGGGTGCCTCTAACCAAGTCATAATTCTGTGTAGGTTGCCTTCTCCGGTGGAGGTAAAATGGGTGATGGATAGTGGATGTACCAATCATATGACCGGAGATAGCAAATTGCTCTACGATTTATGGAAGCTATTCAACCATTCATGAGCATTATGTTTGGTGGAGGTTCAAAAGGATAGGTACTCGGGTTGGGCAAGGTGGCTATCACAAATGACATGTCTCTTGCAAATGTCATGCTTGTCCAATCCCTTAAATACCATTTGCTTTCTATTCACCAATTGGCTTCTATTGGTTATGATACACTCTTTGGACTAAAGGATGTGAAATTCTTTAAGAGAGATACTCTTGAAGTGGCCTTTGTTGGAGAGTTGGATGGAAACCTTTACACGGTTGATTTCTCGAAAGAGAGCACATTACATGCAACTTGTCTAATGGCCAAGGCCGACAAGGGGTGGCTATGGCATCGCCGGCTAGCCCATGTCGGCATGAGAAATCTTCAAGATCTCTTAAAGGGGAATCACATCCTTGGACTAACCAATGTCTCTTTTGAGAAAGATCGTGTGTGTAGTGCATGCATAGCCGGGAAGCAACATCAATCAAAGAACCCACCCACAAACATAGTATCTACTTCAAGGCCCCTGGAGCTCCTTCATGTGGATCTTTTTGGGCCCCCTTCATGGGCTAGTCTTGGTGGGAAAAAGTATGGATTTGTCATTGTTGATGATTACTCAAGATATACATGGGTGTTTTTCCTCAAGTCCAAGGACGAGACAAAGATCACTTTCATTGATTTTGCCAAGTAAGCACAATGCAATTTTGACAAAGAAATCTTGGCAATAAGAAGTGACAATGGCTCTGAGTTCAAGAACTATACCTTGGAAGAATTCCTTAGTTATGAAGGGATTGAGCATCAATATTTAGCTCCATACACTCCTCAACAGAATGGTGTAGCCGAAAGGAAGAACCGTACACTTGTAGAGATGGCAAGGTCCATGTTGGATGAATACAAGTCACCACATAGTTTTTGGGCCAAAGCTGTCAACACTGCATGCCATGCATCAAACCGGCTCTTCCTCTGCACTATATTGGAAAAGACTCCATATGAGCTCCTAACTAGGAACAAGCCAAATGTCAAGTACTTTCGTGTATTTGGGTGCAAATGTTTCATCCTCAACAAAAGCGAACGGTTAGGAAAATTTCAATCCAAAACAATAGAGGGCATATTTGTTGGCTATGGATCAAACTCTCACGCCTATAGAGTCTACAACAAATCCAATGGATGTGTTGTAGAAACTTGTGACGTGGTGTTTGATGAATTTAATGGCTCCCGTGGGGAGCAAGTTGATCTAAGTGATGTAGGTGAAGAAGATTCCTCTCAAGACATTTTGACCATGGGAGTTGGTGCTCTTCTTCCAATGGAACAAGAACCTCATGATGATGAAGAAGAAGATGGAGGTTTCACACATCATCAAACTACTTCAACACCCATACTACCACAAACTCCTATTGTTCAACCGATGCCCTTAGTCCAAGTACAAAAAGATGAGCAAGTTCCTCTTCATGATAATCTTCAAGAACAAGATCATCATCAAGGGCAAGAACAAGAAAGTCCAATCATTGATGATGAACCTCAACAAATGCAATATGAACAAGAAGATCTTCCACCAAACATTAATGATCCATATGTTGAGGATGTGGATGAGGGACATGAAGTTAAACCTCGTGAAACCCTTACCTCCATCATGCCTCGAGTGGCCGGTCGTGTTGATGTTGACAAAATTCTCACCGGCATATCGGAAGGTAGAGTCACTCGTAAACATTTGACAAACTTTTGTGCTCACTTCTCATTTGTGTCTAGTGTTGAGCCCCTCAAGGTACAAGATGCATTGATGGACAACGATTGGCTCATTGCTACACAAGAAGAGTTGAATAGTTTTGAACGCAACCAAGTGTGGTCATTAGTCAAGAGGCCACCTACCGAGCACAACGTCATTGGAACAAAATGGATTTTCAAGAACAAACAAGATGAGAATGGTGTAATCATCCGTAACAAGGCAAGGTTAGTGGCACAAGGGTACTCACAAGTTGAAGGTTTGGACTTTGGTGAGACCTTTGCCCCCGTTGCCCATCTTAAATCCATTCGCGTCTTACTTGCTTATGCCGCTTTCAATGGCTTTACATTACATCAAATGGATGTGAAGAGTGCTTTCCTTAACGGTCCTCTACAAGAAGTATATGTGTCACAACCACCTGGGTTCGTTGATCCTGATCACAAAGACTATGTGTACAAACTTCATAAGGCTTTGTATGGCCTCAAACAAGCACCTCGTGCTTGGTATGATCATTTAAAGAAGTTTTTACTCGATGATGGTTTTGTGAGAGGGGTGATCGATCCCACTCTTTTTACTAAGAGGGACAAGGGTGATTTGATCTTATGCCAAATCTATGTAGATGATATCATTTTTGGTTCTCCTAACATTCATTTGTGAAAAAGTTTGCGGCTTCAATGACCAAGAATTTTGAAATGTCACTCAATGCGGATTTTAAGTTCTTCCTCGGATTTCAAATTCAACAATTTCAAGAAGGAATTTTATTGCCTCAAGCAAAATACCTCAAGGATATCCTAGAGAACTTTGGTATGTCCGATGCTAGTCCATGTAAGACACCCATGCCAACCAAAATTGCACTCACCAAAGACACAAACGGTATCCCTTTCGACCCATCTAAATACCGCTCTATGATTGGTTCATTGCTTTGTCTTTGTGCATCTAGACCAGACATCATGTTTAGTGTATGCATGTGTTCTAGATTTCAAGCTTCCCCTAGGGAAAGTCATCATAGGGCGGTTAAGCATATTCTTAGATACCTTGTTCACACCCCAAAGTTGGGTCTATGGTACCCCAAGGATGCTAAGTTTGATATCATTGGGTACACGGATGCGGATTGGGCTGGAGACAAAGTGGATCGTAAGTCCACCTCCGGTGCATGTCAGTTCTTGGACGCTCCTTGGTAAGTTGGTCCTCAAAGAAACAAAATTGTATTGCCCTCTCTACCGCAGAAGCTGAATACATTGCAACCGCCAGTTGTGCAACTCAATTACTATGGATGAGGCAAACATTGAATGATTACGGTATCACCTATAGACATGTGCCTCTTCTATGTGATAATGAAAGTGCCATCAATGTTGCTGAGAATCCCAAGGATCATACCCGCACCAAGCACATTGATATTAGGCATCACTTCTTGAGAGATCATGTAGAAAAGGGTGATATTCACATTGATCACATTTGTACAGATTTGCAGCTAGCAGATATTTTCACCAAACCATTGGATGAAGCAAGGTTTTGTCGACTTAGGCGTGAACTCGGTATCTTGGAGCTTGTCAACATTATGTGAAATCTAGTACTCATCCATGCATTTACTTCATGTCTTGTCTAGATGTAGGCATGTATTTAGGGGGAGACATTCAACTCATGAGTTATCTCACCCTATATGGTGCATAAATAAACCAAACACTCTCGAAGTTACCATGTTAGCACTTTGTGACTTAGTACTTTAAATGATGGAGTTGTGATGTTGGGCTCAAGGGTAAAATCTTCGCAGTACCAAGTCACGTATACTCAAACATGGTGGACTCGTCCACCGCCCTCTCTTAGAGAGGTTGGACTTATTCTTACTTCTATTTTCTGTGTATTTGTCCGGTGTTCTTTTTTTCCTCTATTTGAGTGTTCTCGTTGTTGCTCTTGTGCTTTGCCCCTAGCTCAGGTTCTACCCAAGCCTCTCTCATCTCAAAACCATCTGATGTTTGTCTAGTACACAAGCTTCAACTCATAACCATGTAAATGTTGATGTGGTGTGTGGTGGTCTTGGGAGCTTTCGAACTCCATCCCTCTAGTTCTCAGGAGTTCAGAGAGGCTGTAATCTCTCTGGATATCCCAGAACTTCCGGGGTGTTCCCGAAACTTCCGGCCGCTGGAACTTCCGGCCTCGCCCAGAACTTCCGGGCGTCACGGGTCGTGGGCACTTATTAAGGGCAGGGGCTAACAAAGGGGTCTTTTCCCCTTTCTCCCCTATTCCACTACTCTCCTTCCCTGTGGTGCCCCTCACCCTTCGACGACTTCCGAGGTGAGCTGCCGGCCCCCGGAACCTCCGGCTCATTCTTCCCTTTCATCGTGCTTGGAGGGGATCTGTCCTCTCCACCATCTCCATGGAGGAAGGAGGGTCTGGTTCGCGTTCTCACTCATTTAAGGTGTATGAACAGAAATCCAAAGCTAGGGTCAAGAAGACAACGGCGGTTGTTTTGGGGTGTGAGAACATGTTTGACTGCCATCCTGAGGAAGGTGCTGAGGCTGAAGATAGTGCATCTCCTCTTGCTGCTCCCGTCCACTCCAAGAAGCGGAAGACTACTTCCAAGAAGGCCAAAGCACCAAATGTTCAACCTCCACCTCCTGAGCCAGTCACTCTGAAGGAAATGCCCGCACCAGAGTGGATTGCTCTGCGCCGAGTCAATCTCTATCGTCAAGACCGTGATCATGTGGCTGATTCCAAGTTTTGGACACTTTTCCAGCAAAGTAACTATGAAGAGATTTTCTCTCAATTCATCAACAAGTATGTCCTTCATAAGAGTATCAACATTGCTCACTTTGACAAGACTCCAACAAATTCTGCTTACTTTGAGGGGATGCAGAACATGTGTGTGAAGCTCAACTTCCTTCCACTCATGCGCTTTCAACATGATGTGTCTCTGCCTCTTGTGGCTCAGTTCTATGCCACGGTGCATTTTGGAACTGATATGCAGTGCACTCTTACTTGGATGAGTGGTGATGAGAAGTGTTCTGCTCCTTTCTCAGTGCTGGCCGGGCTTCTGGGCTATGAGTATACTGACATTATTGTTGACCGTGGCTACAAGATTCACAACAAAGGGGGTCTACCAGGCTATTCACTTGGCTGATTTGTATCCTCCATCCGGAAAGGTTGGATCTGCTGGTGATCTCCTGCCTTTCTATCACATCATGCACCGAATCTTTCGAGAGATACTTGCGGTCAATGTGGGTGACAAGAACAAGATTCATGGTCACCTCATCAACCTTCTTCACTACACTACTTGTCACAACTCCGAGCAGGGCCCCAGTGATGTGATGGAATTTATGTGGCATGAGATGTACAGTGTGGTAATGAACCGAAAGGTTCCTATTATGCTCCTTATATTACTGCCTTGATTGCTGAGATTGCTCCTGAAGCATTTGCGGGTCGGCGTCTGACTGGCCACTCCAGTGTGAACTTGCTTGTTAAGAAGGGCAAGGCAACTGCTCATGAGGGTGAGGATGAGGAGGAAGAGGAGCTACATGTTGGAGATTCCAACCGCTTTGAGTTCCGTTCCTGCTCTCACACTTCTCATCATGGGGAGCCCAGTGACTCCGGGTCAAAGAAGAGCAACAAAATTTGGCGCCTTCTCAAGAACATGTTTTGTCTACAGCAAGATATGCATAAGAAGCAGTGGGAGGAGCACAAGTCTAGGAAGGAGAGCATGAAGGCTCTTAAGGATGGTATGCGTGCATCTAGGATGGATATTGCTCACGGCTCCGAGTCTCATGTGACTTCTTTTGCAAGATACGAGGTCCAAGTTTGCTCGGTTTGATGTTGAAGCCGGCGATGAAGCCTCCTCTCACCGCCCTCATGGCTCCATGTCTTCTGGAGAGTCGTCTGATGACCCTTCTGCGTCCCACTCCTAGGGGTCGTTTATGGATTCCTCCATCTTTCCTTTTTTCCATCTTGGTGACAACAAGGGGAGATGTTGTGGTGCTTGATAGGGCTTATCGCTTATCTTTGTTTATCTACCTTTTTATGTTCCATTGAGCCTTGAACATTTGCTTCTATTTGCCTTCATTTGGATCTTAGCTTGCTATTTGAACCTATTTATGTTATATTAAATAATCTATCTGTGTGTAAGAAACTTATGGCAAGGGGGTTCAATGGCATAGTCTATTTGCTCATATTGTGAGAACAAAGGTTAGTAAAGCGTTCTATGTCGATATATCATTCTTGTGTGGGTACGCACTGTGATAGGGGGAGAATCCTTTAACCATGTCATTTCATTCAATTGCAATCTTAATAGGGCATGGGTTGTGGGCGAGTACCTTCCTGTCATTGAAATTGCTCAATATTGTATATACTTTATGAGTTTATCCTCTCAAGCATTGTTGTCATCCATGTCAAAAAGGGGGAGATTGAAAGTGCAATATAGCACTAAATTGTTTTTGACATTTATGACAACTTCATTTGTGTTTCTAACCACATGCTCTAAGTGTTAACAGCCTTGATTAAGTCAAAGTGAAGCATGGATGGTTATTCCCTCTCTTATTGGAAAACGGAAAAGCGGTGTGCTCAAGAAAAGAAGAAGTTCCATAAAATTTCTTATTTCTTGAGTCCTTAGGGCAGACGCACTATTAAGAGGGGGTGCATCATAAAAACATCCAGGGAATCAACTTACCTTCTCACATTGATCTGAAAATCTTAGTGTCATGTTTCTGTTCAGGCCGGAACTTCCGGGACGACCGGAACTTCCGGGGACCGGAAGGTCCGGGAAGCTTCTGAGGTACCCAGAAAAACTGCACTTCTCGTGCAATCTCTCTGTGTAGCCCGGAACCTCTTCAGAACTTCCGTCTCCCGGAACTTCGGGGGCTGCCAGAACTTCCGGGCGCCGGAACTTCCGTCCCCTGTTTCTGCAGCTTCCAGGGTACAACTGAGTGGTGCAAACTCTCTGTGTATCCCGGAACCTGGCCGAAACTTGGCCGGAACTTCTGGGGTCCGGAACTTCCGTCCGTCGCCGGAACTTCCGAGCTATGCAGAAATCTGTCTCCAACGGCCAGATTCCATCCCCACCTATAAATAGTCTTCTTCTTCCTCACGAAGAGGTTGACGACTCCATTTCTCTCACCTCCATTTTTAGACCACGATTTCTTGGAGATCTCCCTCCTTATCCAACCAAAGCTCTTGATCTTTTGAGAAGTAAAGGAGAAGTGCTCAATCTACACATTCACCAAAGCAAAAGTTGATTCCCCCTTTGTTTTTGTGGTGCATCTTGTTACTCTTGGAGGTTGGAGACTGCTAGGCGGTAGGAGTGCTCCGGCGAGGCATCGACCATTGTGATTACCCCCGGAAAAGTTTCTGAGGGTTTGGAGACCACCCCAAGGTCTACCACTAGTGGTTGAGAAATGCCTTCGTGGTGTTGTCTCAAAGAGAGAATAGGGTGAGCCTTCGTGGCATTGGTGTGCCTTCGTGGTAACATCCACCTCTCTAAACAGTGACGTAGGTTCCCTCCAAGGAAGTGAACATCGGCATACATCCTCGTCTCTCAGAGTTGCGGTTATTCCTAACCCTAGCTCCCTACTTGTGGTTACTTGTGTCTTGCACTTTCTTATATCATATTGTGCTTGCTTACTTACATACTTGTGTTACTTGCTTATCTTGCTTAGCACTTAGTACTACACTTGCAATTGTTAGGTTCACCATCATATTCCGCATTAGTGCCTAAAATTGCTAAGTAATAATTAAAATTTATAATTGTACCTATTCACCCCCCCCCCTCTAGGTCCATCTCGATCCTTTCAGCCTTCCTATTCTGAAATTACAACATGCGTGAAAACTCCCACCTCCTGTGAAATCCCGACACACGAAATGCCCGTGGTACCCCTGAACCGAAAGAACCGCCTCAAATCGGTGGGTGTACTTTGATACTTACCCCACATTTTGGACAAGCACGTCTTCCCCACTCCCATCCCATCCGCCCACCCATTCGTACATCAAGGCCGCGAAAATCAGCGACGAAGCCCCACACCATCCTTCGTCCACCACC
The DNA here is from genome assembly GCF_018294505.1 of Triticum aestivum. NCBI lineage: Eukaryota > Viridiplantae > Streptophyta > Magnoliopsida > Poales > Poaceae > Triticum > Triticum aestivum. The sequence goes on along the minus strand of NC_057807.1, from coordinate 617,879,289 downwards.
CAGCCGGAGCCTCTTCCCCGACGACATCGTCCACAGCAACACCTCGACGTCCCTCATCCACCGTACCGGATGAGGATCTGTCGTCGATCTCGTCGTCCTGCCGGTTCAGCCACCCCGTCCTCCACCTCCAAGGAGCTGCCCCGATGTTTCCCTCATCTTTCGCGCCACCTTCATTCCCACACCGTCGTCTTCACCTGCACCACCGGAAGAGCATCATCATCACCGTTTCCTCGGATGAAGCTGCGGCCTAATCGGCGCCACCAAAGAGGTTGTACACTAATTGCTACATTTTCTTCTTGATTCGATCTCACGGTGCTGCCGGCGCTCGGTCCCGAGCCGACACGGCACCGCTCCATCCACGATGGCGTCGCCGGCCACTTCCTCCACGACGCCACTCCCTCGGCGGCGACGTCCACATTAGTAGGAGCTACTGCTGCTTTAGCTCTCGCTCGCGCTGCTGCTCTGCTCTTGCTCTCGGTCCCCTGCCTGGCCTGCTCTTGCTATTGCTCTTGCTCGCGCTGCTGCTCTTGCTCTTTCTCTTGCTTGCGATGCTCCTCCGATTTAGCTACACTTCATTCGACTGAATCAACTTTTGGGTCAGTTGATTTTCAGGGGGTGGGGGGGCTCCCCGAGGTGAAGGAAGAACCAGCCACAGTGGGGAGGGGGGCTCGCCGGAGAGGTACCCCACTATCTATCTTAGGGTTCAGGGTGGGGGCGGTCGTGGAGCGGTGGCGTGGGGATCGCCGTAGAAAAAGCTTGGCACAGGGGGGGGGGCCTAGAGGGATTGCCGGGGTGACGACGGACCGGCGGTGGGGAGTGTTTTCGGAGCAGGCGGGGCGGCGCACCGCTGGCCGTGGGCGGTGGGGGGCTGCTGTTTGGCCGGTGATGGCTGGCGGCTCAGGGGGGTGGAGATTGAAGATGAACTACAGGCCCTTGATTTCGTATCCAATGGCTGCAAAATCAACTGATTAGAGATGAAAAAGTCAGTCGACTGACGTGTAGCCTCACCTTGCTAGTGCGTTCAGTTTCGACAGTAAAAATCAGTTTCGACAACAAAATTCAGTTTCGACAGTTAAGTTCAGTTTCGACAGTTAAATTCAGTTTCGACAGTTAAGTTCAGAGATGAGCGGCTGATGAATTTTACATCTAGCACTTTGTGGTTATGTATTTTACATCATGTATTGGAGATGCTATTAGAATTCAACTCATGTTAATGTTGTCTCTCTTGTCCTGCTTGAGCCTCGGCGTCGTACAACTCACTGGAGCTGCTCCAACGACGAAACCCTCCATCACAGCGGAGAAGTACCTCGGGCTCCATCTCCAGACGCCTAAGATCTTCTTCCCCTCCTCCGACAGACAGGTCAGCCGGAGCATCCTCACCAGCCAACCCAATCACTCTAAGATCGACATGGCTTCACCAAAGAGGTTGTACACTTGTTGCATCTCTTTTTTACTCTACATGTTATATATATTGTCCACTGAGCACACGTAGTAACGGGAAATACGATTATTTTATCCTACTATATGATAAGTAGTGAGGTACCAGGCAACTTAGCTATCCGTGATGGACTCTCTTGAATGCCATCATTATTTATCTCTGCGTGTTTGAGCTGTGCATTTGCCGATGGCCCTAAGAGTTGAGCTAGTAGGGCAGTGGTCTGGGTCCAAAGTAATAGAAGTAGCACAAAAACATTTTTTTAGTGTAGGCTTTTCCTTGCTCAAACCTGCCTACTAGAATCGCCAGTGCTTGAAAGGAAAAGTGAATGAAAAACATAGGAATTGGAAAGTTTCCTATGGTACTACTATTCATGAATTTGGTTCAAAGGAATGGAGCAAAGGAGAACCATAGGATTTGTTCTTTAGTGTCTCCTTGAAAGAAAAAATGTAGGAATTTTAATTTTCACTTGTCCTCCTTTTCAAATTCCTATTCATCAAGCACAAGACTAAGAGATAGTAGCATGATAGCATTATAACCGTACATTTTCTTGTGGTTTGACTTAATCTCATCATGCTTTTTTCCATGTTGTGATCTTCCAATTGTTGTGAATCAAACACCCAGATTGGCAGAAATCTTGTGTTTTTAAATTCTCTATTTTGCACATGCATTCCTATCCTATTCATGTCTATTTCCTATCCCTACATTCTTAGAATCCTCAAATTAAAACAAGCCCTTACTCCATTAGTTATATTATAGATATGTGTGAAAGAAAACCTTATGTGGTTTGTCCTGCTCCTGTGGCGATGTGTTCCACCCCAGCTCAGCTGCTCCAACGATGGAAGGGTTCACCACAGCAGGGATCCGCTCTCCAGACTGTCTTTCGCCGCCTCAAATCTTCTTCCCCGCCGCTGTCATCCACGACAACTGCATTACCATCATCAACCTTGAGCACTACATGGGTCCACAAGAGAGGTCGCACTCTTCCGTGTATGCCTATGTTATGCATCGCTTAATATGATGACATGCTACATTATCGTCGTGTTCACCTATTAGACTCCGACTTAGGTCCAAACTAATGTTGAAACTTGAGTTTTTAAATGGTTATGGGGTACATATTGGGGCAGCAATCAGTACTATATGTCTACTATCTGGTTAATATCGGGTATCTACTATGAATTTCATGTTGGGTGCAAACAAACATTAAAGGAGCCATTATTTGTATTTTTTAACTAAAGCTATTATCTACCTGCTATCATTGGTTTTGGGTCTATCCACAGTTTGCTACCATCACTCTGGATTTGTGCATGCACTCCTTACATAATCTCACTATGTTTTATTCCTATGCATGCCAGTTATTGTACACAATGGAACTGATCATGTAGAGCAAAAGAGACGAGCCTTGCGTGACAATAAAATTTCATGTAGACGTCGCTCCATGGTGGGTGCAAAGGCAGCCCCCTAAAGGAAATATGCCCTAGAGACAATAATAAAGTTATTATTTATTTCCTTATTTCATGATAAATGTTTATTATTCATGCTAGAATTGTATTAACCGGAAACATAATACATGTGTGAATACATAGACAAACTGAGTGTCACTAGTATGCCTCTACTTGACTAGCTTGTTAATCAAAGATTGTTAAGTTTCCTAACCATAGACATGAGTTGTCATTTGATTAACGGAATCACATCATTAGAAGAATGATGTGATTGACTTGACCCATTCCGTTAGCTTAGCACTTGATCGTTTAGTATGTTGCTATTGCTTTCTTCATGACTTATACATGTTCCTATGACTATGAGATTATGCAACTCCCGTTTACCGGAGGAACACTTTGTGTGCTACCAAACATCACAACGTAACTAGGTGATTATAAAGGAGCTCTACAGGTGTCTCCGAAGGTACATGTTGGGTTGGCGTATTTTGAGATTAGGATTTCTCACTCTGATTGTCGGAGAGGTATCTCTGGGCCCTCTCGGTAATGCACATCACTATAAGCCTTGCAAGAAATGTAGCTAATGAGTTAGTTAGGGAATGATGCATTACGTAACGAGTAAATAGAATTGCCGGTAACGAGATTGAACTAGGTATTGGATACCGATGATCGAATCTCGGGCAAGTAACATACCAATGACAAAGGGAACAACGTATGTTGTTATGCGGTTTGACCGATAAAGATCTTCGTAGAATATGTAGGAGCCAATATGAGCATCCAGGTTCCGCTATTGGTTATTGACGAGAAACTGTTCTAGGTCATGTCTACATAGTTCTCGAACCCGTAGGGTCCGCACGCTTAACATTATGATGACAGTTATATTATGAGTTTATAGTTTTTGATGTAGTGAAGGTTGTTCGGAGTCCCAGATGTGATCATGGACATGACAAGGAGTCTCGAAATGGTCGAGACATAAAGATTGATATATTGGAAGCCTATATTTGGATATCGGAATCGTTCCGGGTGAAATCGGGATTTTACCGGAGTAACCGGGGGGTTATCAGAACCCTCCCGGGGGTTAATGGGCCTACATGGGCCCTAAGGGAGAAGAGGAGGGCCGGCCAGGGCAGGCCGTGCGCCCCCTCCCCCCTAGTCCGAATAGGACAAGGAAGGGGGCGGCGCCCCCCTTTCCTCTTTCCCCCTTCCCCCTTCCTTCTCCAACAAGGCAAGTGGGGGGAGTCCTACTCCCGGTGGGAGTAGGACTCCTCCAGGCGCACCCCTAGGGGCCGGCCGCACCTCCCCCCTCCCTCCTTTATATACGGGGCAGAGGGGCACCCCATAACACACAAGTTGATCTTCGTGATCGTTCCTTAGCCGTGTGCGGTGCCCCCCTCCACCATATTCCACCTCAGTCATATCATAGCGGTGCTTAGGCAAAGCCCTGCGTCGGTAGAACATCATCACTGTCACCACTCCGTCGTGCTGACGGAACTCTTCCTCGACACCCTGCTGGATCGGAGTCCGGGGATCATCATCGAGCTGAACGTGTGCTGAACTCGGAGGTCCTCCGTACGTTCGGTACTTGGATCGGTCGGATCGTGAAGACGTACGACTACATCAACCGCATTGTTCTAACGCTTCCGCTTTCGGTCTACGAGGGTACGTGGACAACACTCTCCCCTCTCGTTGCTATACATCACCATGATCTTGCGTGTGCGTAGTAAAATTTTGAAATTACTATGTTCCCCAATAGTGGCATCCGAGCCAGGTTATATGCGTTGATGTTTTATGCACGAGTAGAACACAAGTGAGTTGTGGGCGATACAAGTCATACTGCTTACCAGCATGTCATACTTTGGTTCGGTGGTATTGTTGGATGAAGCGGCCTGGACCGACATTACGCGTACGCTTACGCGAGACTGGTTCTACCGACGTGCTTTGCACACAGGTGGCTAGCGAGTGTTTGTTTCTCCAACTTTAGTTGAACCGAGTGTGGCTATGCTCGGTCCTTGCGAAGGTTAAAACAACACTAACTTGACGAACTATTGTTGTGGTTTTGATGCGTAGGTAAGAATGGTTCTTGCTCAGCCCATAGCAGCCACATAAAATTTGCAACAACAAAGTAGAGGACGTCTAACTTGTTTTTGCAGGGCATGTTGTGATGTGATATGGTCAAGACGTGATGCTATATTTTATTGTATGAGATGATCATGTTTTGTAACCGAAGTTATCGGCAACTGGCAGGAGCCATATGGTTGTCGCTTTATTGTATGAAATGCAAACGCCCTGTAATTGCCTTACTTTATCACTAAGTGGTAGCGATAGTCGTAGAAGCAATAGATGGCGTAATGACAACGATGCTATGATGGATATCAAGGTGTCGCGCCGGTGACGATGGTGATCAGGACGGTGCCTCAGAGATGGAGATCCCAAGCACAAGATGATGATGGCCATATCATATCACTTATATTGATTGCATGTGATGTTTATCCTTTATGCATCTTATCTTGCTTTGATTGACGGTAGCATTTTAAGACGATCTCTCACTAAATTATCAAGAAGTGTTCTCCTTGAGTATGCACCGTTGTGAAAGTTCTTCGTGCTGAGACACCACGTGACGATCGGGTGTGATAGGCTCTACGTTCCAATACAACGGGTGCAAAACAGTTGCACACGCGGAATGCTCAGGTTAAACTTGACGAGCCTAGCATATACAGATATGGCCTCGGAACACGGAGACCGAAAGGTCGAGCATGAATCATATAATAGATATGATCAACATAGTGATGTTCACCATTGAAAACTACACCATCTCACGTGATGATCAGACATGGTTTAGTTGATTTGGATCACGTGATCACTTAGATGACTAGAGAGATGCCTGTCTAAGTGGGAGTTCTTAAGTAATATGATTAATTGAACTAAAATTTATCATGAACTTAGTCCTGGTAGTATTTTGCAAATTATGTTGTAGATCAATAACTTGCGTTGTTGCTTTCATATGTTTATTTTGATATGTTCCTAGAGAAAATTGTGTTGAAAGATGTTAGTAGCAATGATGCGGATTGGATCTGTGATCTGAGGTTTATCCTCATTGCTACACATAAGAATTATGTCCTTAATGCACCGCTAGGTGATAGACCTATTGCAGGAGTAGATGCAGACGTTATGAACGTTTGGCTAGCTCAATATGATGACTACTTGATAGTTTAGTGCACCATGCTTGACGGCTTAGAATCGGGACTTCAAAGACATTTTGAACGTCATGGACCATATGAGATGTTCCAGGAATTGAAGTTAATATTTCAAGCAAATACCCGAGTTGAGAGACATGAAGTCTCCAACAAGTTCTATGGCTAAAAGATGGAGGAGAATCGCTCAACTAGTGAGCAAGTACTTAGATTGTCTGAGTGCTACAATCACTTGAATCAAGTGGGAGCTAATCTTCCAGATAAGATAGTGATTGGCAGAGTTTTCAAGTCACCATCACCAAGTTACTGGAACTTCGTGATGAACTATAATGCAAGGGATGATGAAAACGATTCCCGAGCTCTTCGTGATGCTGAAATTGACGAAGGTAGAAATCAAGAAAGAGCATCAAGTGTTGATGATTGACAAGACCACTAGTTTTGAAGAAAAGGGCAAAGGGAAAGAAAGGGAACTTCAAGCAGAATGGCAAGCAAGTTGTTACTCCCACAAAGAAGCCCCAAGCTGAACCAAAGCCTGAAACTGAGTGCTTACACTGCAAAGGAAATGGTCACTGGAAACGGAAATACCCTGAATATTTGGTGGATAAGAAGAATGGAAGAGTGAACAAGGGTATATTTGATATACAGGTTATTGATGTGTACCTTACTAGTGTTTATAGTAGCCCCTGAGTATTTGATACTTGTTCGGTTGCTAAAAAATAGTGACTCGAAATAGGAGTTACATAATAAACAGAGACTAGTTGAGGGTGAAGTGATGATGTGTATTGGAAGTGATTCCAAGATTGATATGATCATCATCGCACACTCCCTATACTTTCGGGACTAGTGTAAACCTAAATAAATGTTATTTGGCGTTTGCGTTGAACATGAATATGATTTGATCATGTTTATTGTGATACGGTTATTCATTTAAAGTCAAAGAATAATTGTTGTTCTGTTTACATGAATAAAACCTTCGATGGTCATACACTCAATGAAAATAGTTTGTTCAATCTCGATCGTAGTGATACACATATTCATAATATTGATGCCAAAAGATGCAAAGTTAATAATGATAGTGCAACTTATTTGTGGCACTGCCGTTTGGGTCATATCGGTGTAAAGCGCATGAAGAAACTCCATAAAGATGGATTTTCGGAATCACTTGGTTATGAATCATTTGATGCTTGTGAATTGTGCCTTTTGGGCAAGATGACTAAAACTCCGTTCTCCGGAACAATGGAACGAGCTACAGACTTATTGGAAATAATACATACCGATGTATGCGATCCGATGAGTGTTAAGGCTCGCGGCGTGTATCATTATTTTCTGACCTTCACAGATGATTTGAGCATATATGGGTATATCTACTTGATGAAACATAAGTCTGAAACATTTGAAAAGCTCAAAGAATTTCAGAGTGAAGTGGAAAATCATCGTAATAAGAAAAATAAAGTTTTTATGATCTGATCATGGAGACGAATATTTGAATTACGATTTTGGTCTTCATTTGAAACAATGTGAAATAGTTTCGCAACTCGCGCCACCTGGAACACCACAATGTAATGGTGTGTCCGAACGTCGTAATCGTACTTTACTAGATATGGTGCAATCTATGATGTCTCTTATCGGTTTACCAATATCGATTTGGGGTTATGAATTAGAGACAGCTGCATTCACATTTAATAGGGCACCATCTAAATCCGTTGAGACGACACCGTATGAACTATGGTTTAGCAGTAAACCTAAGTTGTCGTTTCTTAATGTTTGGAGTTACGATGCTTATATGAAAAAGGTTTTCAACCTGATAAGCTCAAACCCAAATCGGAGAAGTGCGTCTTCATAGAATACCCAAAGGTAACTATTGGGTACACCTTCTATCACAGATCCAAAGGCAAGTTATTCGTTGCTAAGATGGATCCTTTCTAGAGAGGAAGTTTCTCTCGAAAGAAGTGAGCGGGAGGAAAGTAGAACTTGATGAGGTAATTGTACCTTCTCCCTTATTGGAAAGTAGTTCATCACAGAAATGAGTTCCAGTGACCACTACACGAATTAGTGAGGAAGCCAATAATATTGATCATGAAACTTCAGATCAAGTTACTACCGAACCTCGTAGGTCAACCAGAATAAGATCCACACCAGATTGGTACAGTAATCCTATTCTGGAAGTCATGTAACTAGACCATGATGAAACTACGAACTATGAGGAAGCAATGATGAGCCCAAATTCCACGAAATGGCTGGAGGCCATAAAATCTGAGATATGATCCATGTATGAGAACAAAGTATGGACTTTGATTAACTTGCTCGATGATCAGCAAGCCATGTTAAATAAATGGATCTTCAAGAGGAAGACGGACACTGATAGTAGTGTTACTATCTACTAAGCTCGACTTGTTGCGAAAGGTTTTCGACAATTTCAAGGTGTTGAATACGATGAGATTTTCTCACTCGTATCGATGCTTAAGTCTGTCTGAATCATGTTAGCAATTGCCACATTTTATGAAATGGCAAATCGATGTCAAAACTGCATTCCTTAATGGATTTTTTAAAATAAGAGTTGTATATGATGCAACCAGAAGGTTTTGTTAATCCTAAAGGTGCTAACAAAATGTGCAAGCTCCAGCGATCCATCAATGGACTGGTGCAAGCATCTCGGAGTTGGAATATACGCTTTGATGAGTTGATCAAAGCATATGGTTTTATACAGACTTTTTGAGAAGCTTGTATTTACAAGAAAGTGGGTGGGAGCTCTGTAGCATTTCTGATAAGTATATGTGAATGACATATTATTAATTGGAAATGATGTACAATTTTCTGGAAAGCATAAAGGAGTGTTTGAAAGGAGTTTTTCAAAGAAAGACCTTAGTGAAGCTGCTTACACATTGAGCATCAAGATCAATATAGATAGATCAAGATGCTTGATAAGTTTTTTCAATGAGAACATACCTTGATAAGATTTTGTAGTTCAAAATGAAACAGTCAAAGAAGGAGTTCTTGCCTGTGTTGCAAGGTGTGAAATTGAGTAAGACTCAAATCCCGACCACAGCAGAAAATAGAAAGAGAATGAAAAGTCATTCCCTATGCCTCAGTCATAGGTTCTATAAAAGTATGTCATGCTATGGACCAGACCTATTGTATACTCTTCCTTGGTTTGGCAAGGGAGTACAATAGTGATCTAGGAGTAGATCACTAGACATTGGTCAAAATTATCCTTAGTGGAATAAGGATATGTTTCTCGATTATGGAGGTGACAAAAGGTTCGTCGTAAAGGGTTGCGTCGATACAAGTTTTGGCACTGATCCTGATGACTCTAAGTCTTAATCTGGATACATATTGAAAGTGGGAGCAATTAGCTAGAGTAGCTCCGTGCAGAGCATTGTAGACATGGAATATTTGCAAAATACATACGGCTCTGAATGTGACAGACCCGTTGACTAAACTTCTCTCACAAGCAAAACATGATCATACCTTAGTACTCTTTGGGTGTTAATCACATAGCGATGTGAACTAGATTATTGACTCTAGTAAACCCTTTGGGTGTTGATCACATGACGATGTGAACTATGGGTATTAATCACATACAGATGTGAATATTGGTGTTAAATCACATGGCGATGTGAACTAGATTATTGACTCTAGTACAAGTGGGAGACTGAAGGAAATATGCCCTAGAGACAATAATAAAGTTATTATTTATTTCCTTATTTCATGATAAATGTTTATTATTCATGCTAGAATTGTATTAACCGGAAACATAATACATGTGTGAATACATAGATAAACTGAGTGTCACTAGTATGCCTCTACTTGACTAGCTCGTAAATCAAAGATGGTTAAGTTTCCTAACCATAGACATGAGTTGTCATTTGATTAACGGGATCACATCATTAGAAGAATGATGTGATTGACTTGACCCATTCCGTTAGCTTAGCACTTGATCATTTAGTATGTTGTTATTGCTTTCTTCATGGCTTATACATTTTCCTATGACTGTGAGATTAAGCAACTCCCGTTTACCGGAGGAACACTTTGTGTGCTACCAAACGTCACAACGTAACTGGGTGATTATAAAGGAGCTCTACAGGTGTCTCCGAAGGTACATGTTGGGTTGGCGTATTTTGAGATTAGGATTTGTCACTCCAATTGTCGGAGAGGTATCTCTGGGCCCTCTCGGTAATGCACATCACTATAAGCCTTGCAAGCAATGTAGCTAATGAGTTCGTTACGGAATGATGCATTACATAACGAGTAAATAGACTTGCCGGTAACGAGATTGAACTAGGTATTGGATACCGACGATCGAATCTCGGGGAAGTAACATACCGATGACAAAGGGAACAACGTATATTGTTATGCGGTTTGACCGATAAAGATCATCGGAGAATATGTAGGAGCCAATATGAGCATCCAGGTTCCGCTATTGGTTATTGACCGGAAACTGTTCTAGGTCATGTCTACATAGTTCTCGAACCCGTAGGGTCCGCACGCTTAACGTTACAATGACAGTTATATTATGAGTTTATAGTTTTTGATGTACCGAAGGTTGTTCGGAGTCCCGGATGTGATCACAGACATGACGAGGAGTCTCGAAATGGTCGAGACATAAAGATTGATATATTGGAAGCCTATATTTGGATATCGGAATCGTTCCCGGTGAAATCGGGATTTTACCGGAGTACCGGGGGGTTACCGGAACCCCCCCCCCCCCGGGGGGGGGGGGGGGGTTAATGGGCCTACATGGGCCCTAAGGGAGAAGAGGAGGGCCGGCCAGGGCAGGCCGCGCGCCCCCTCCCCCCTAGTCCGAATAGGACAAGGAAGGGGGCGGCACCTCCCTTTCCTCTTTCCCCCTTCCCCCTTCCTTCTCCAATAAGGCAAGTGGGGGAGTCCTAGTCCCGGTGGGAGTAGGACTCCTCCAGGCGCACCCCTAGGGGCCGGCCGCACCTCACCCCTCCCTCCTTTATATACGGGGGCAGAGGGGCACCCCATAACACACAAGTTGATCTTCGTGATCGTTCCTTAGCCGTGTGCGGTGCCCCCCTCCACCATATTCCACCTCGGTCATATCGTAGCGGTGCTTAGGCGAAGCCCTGCGTCAGTAGAACATCATCACCTTCACCACGCCGTCGTGCTGACGGAACTCTTCCCCGAAACCCTGCTGGATCGGAGTCTGGGGATCGTCATCGAGCTGAACGTGTGCTGAACTCGGAGGTGCCGTACGTTCGGTACTTGGATCGGTCGGATCGTGAAGACGTACGACTACATCAACCGCGTTGTTCTAACGCTTCCGCTTTCAGTCTACGAGGGTACGTGGACAACACTCTCCCCTCTCATTGCTATACATCACCATGATCTTGCGTGTGCGTAGGAAAATTTTGAAATTACTACATTCCCCAACACCCCCTCCACCCATTTCGGATCGTAATCAAGAGGAAGATAACTGTTCTTAGGGGGATTCAGAAGGAAAAGACCACTCCTATTTACCCCATGAGATCTTCGCTCTAACTTGGCATGCTGATATTGGTAATATCATGCATATGGTGCCTTGCATTGCTTACTGTATACATTAAAGATGTCATCTGCTTAGTTTAGACATGCTTTGTGTCAATGCCATCTATTTAGTTTCTTTATTGTATATGTGAATCATGCAATCCATCTTGTTTAGCCAGGCATCATATATGTGAATTTTGCAATGCCACCCTAGTTAGCCAGTCATCTTATATGTGAATTATATCATGCCATCATTTCTTTTATTACATGTTAAATTTGTCAACAATTTTAGTACATTCAATTACTCTTCCTATGCATCAGCCATTTGGCATGGTCATGGAAAAAATCTGGAGCGGAAACAAGGTCTTCAGAGCAGACAATGCTATCTGACGAAGCGCATGTCTTGCTGGTTACCAATAGCTCCTTAGAGGAGGATTCAGAGACAGATGACCAGTCATATCCCCCCCCAAGGTGCATGCTCTAACTTGGCAGGGTTATGTTGCTCATATCGTGCGTATGGTATCTTGCATTGCTATGCCATTTGCTTAGTTTAGACATGTTGTGTGTGAATGCCACCTGTTTAGTGTCTAATTACCATATATGTGAATTATGCAATGCCATCTTGTTGCAAGACATTATATATGTGAATTATGCAATGTTATCTTGTTGCAAGGCATTATGTATGTGAATTATGCAATGCCATGTTGTTTAGGCAAGCGTCATATATGTGAATTATATCATGCCGTCCTTTTTTTGTATTTCTCATTGCTTTTGTCGACAATGTTTGTATATTCAACTGCTCTTCCTGTGCATCAGCCATTTGAATTGGTGATGGAGAAACTGGAGTGAAAACAAGTTCTTCAGGGCAGACAATGCTACCCGCTGAAGCAGATATCTTGCTGGTTACAGATAGCTCTTCAGAGCAAGATTCAGAGGTAGATGACCAGTCCTATTATCCCCCAGAGGTGTATGCTCAAACTTGGCAGGGTTATATTACTCATATCATGCATATGTTGTATTGCAATGCTTAGTTTTTACATCATATACACAATATTGAATGCCATCTCCTTAGTTGACACATCATATATGCAATTGCTCTCTACTCACTTCCTTAGTATATAAATCATATATTTGAATTATGTCATGCCATGATGTTTACATAGACAGCAGGTATCTGAATTATGGCATGCCAACCCATTTTCTAAAGACATAATATAGTTATATCATCTCATCCTGTTTACATAGTCATCATATTTTAAATTATGTCATTCTATCTGTGAATTATATCATGCCATCATGTTTTCATCAATGGCATGTTTGTGATTTATGGCATGCCAACCACATTAATAGACACATCGTATAGTTATAACATGTCATCCTGTTTACATAGTCATCATATTTTGAAGTATGGCATTCTATCTTGTTTAGTTAGCCATCATATATGTGAAATTGTGTCATGCTATTCTGTTTAATTAGCCATCATATATGTGAAATTATGTCCTGCTATTCTGTTTGGTTAGATAACATAAATGTGAATTATTTCATGCCCTGTTTTCTTCCCTACTATCCATTGCACCTGTCTATCTTATAATGTTTGTACATTCAATTACTTTTCTTATTTATCAGCCATTTCAATTGGAGGAAGTGATGGCAGTATCTGTGGGAGTAAAAACACGGTCTTCAGAAAAGGTCGTGCTACCCGCCGATGCAGATAGAACCACGGTTGTACTTGCCCAAGAACCAGCCCCACCACACATAACCCAGACTAATGCAGATTGTACCCCTACCCAGTTGGACAGAGAACCAGCTACACCCCTTCTAACCCCAACCCCAACAGATAGCAACCCAGTTCCCGTTGACACAACACCGTATCCACCACAGAGCACCCAAACACGAGCAGTTAGTAAGGGAACTGCAGTGCCCAAAGCACGAGGACCACCACTACGAACCCCAAGTCAACGCTTAAAGCAGTAGAAGAATTGTTCTCAGGTCAGGTTCCGTAGCTATGGTTCATACTACTTTGCTCTTGCATCACTGTATTTACTCATACCAACTAATTTCAAATTTGAAGGATGCAATTGAAACTCCAATGGCGCAACAAGTATGTTTTAAACCTGTTTCTTTAACGTGTTTGGTTGTTTGCTATTGTCACTTGCTCTATGTTGATTTCAGTTTCAATTGGATAAACAGTTATGTTCTCATGGCATGCACATTACAAGTGTTGTTACTGCTGTGTAGTTTCCCACACTTATATTCTGTCTATGTTGCTTTGTCTTAAATAGATATGATTCGAACTATATCTATCTTGATTTGGCAACATAAACTAGAATGATATAGACCATACAGTGACCATACTACATAGATATATGTTTGTTTCATGATGTTATCCTGTCCACCTTACTACTCAACTGGTTTACCAAAATGAGTTTCATATACTACATTGTAAACCTGTGATGTGTTTGTTTGTTTCTCTTTTAGAACTCGGATAATATATTGGAGAAGAGTACCCCGTTATGCAATGGTAAAGTAAGTAATGCAGATAAGGTTCAAGATAGTGAGACATCCCTGTTGGTCTCCAAGAAAGCTGATAAAAACTATATTGAAGACACTGAGACAACCCCAAAGTCCTGTCTTGATGTAGTGTTCGAGTTATTGGCTACTACTACTGGCACCAGCTCTTCAAACTTGTTGCCTGAATCAGTTCAGCTTCTTGAGTCTCAACTTCAAGTTGAAAGACATCGATCAGATTTTATGCGACAGGAAGTCGAAGGACTGAGGAAGTCCCTCCAAAATTCACATGCATACTTTCTGGTGAAACAGTAAGTGATGGAGGACTTAAGCGCCAAACAAGAGAAAATTAATAAGCTTGCTAAGCATCTTGCCAGTATTATGGGTACCCAGGATATTGTTTCTTGAGCTCTTCTGAAGTGGTTTCAGTTCTAGACTTGTTTTGTTGCGGCGTTTATATGTTGTTGTGTTCCCTATATTTGCACTGGTGGCGAACTTTGGTGGATGTAATATGTGTAATAGCCATGATAGCCTAGCGTAAGTTGCTTGCTTATTTATTTCCTTATTGTCTTGTTTATTTCTTTGCTTGTAGTCAGTGCAGTTCTTTTTCCGCGGTTTGCTAGTGGCCGCAATAACCTATTTTTTAAAACTAGGCCACAATAACCATGGGCTACATATTTACTATAGTTACCATTTCCCTCCTACGGGCTATAGAAACAATGGGCCTTCTACGTGTTGTAGAAACAATGGGCCTTATACAGGTCGTAGACACAATGGACCTTCTACGGGTTGTATCACCAATGGGCCTTGTACGGGCCGTATGATCGATTGGCCAAACATGGGCCAATAACAGACCGCATTATGGTCATAAACGGGCTAGAGTTGGAATCGTCTGTTCATGGGCCAACCATAACGGGCCGTCGTTAATCGTCCGTATTTGATGACGCTATGAAAATGGCCCAACGTATTAACGGGCCACAAACGGGTCGACTGTAACCTCGGGCTGAATTTAGCCCACAAGCAGAAAATGACAGTAACAGGCCGTAAGTAAACGAATGCTGGAAATGAGCCCAAGAATAAATGGGCTCTGAGAAGGCCGAAAGATAAAATGTGTTGGAAACGGCCCAATGGAATAACGGTCCATTAATGGGTATAAAGTGTTACACTATTCATTATGGGCTATATTCACCATGGCCCGTTAATGGGTATAAAGTGATACACTATTCATTGTGGGCCAGTTTCACCATGGGCCGTTAATGGGCCAAGATTTACAAAGGGCCTCATATGGGCCGAAAGACGTCATGGGCCATACATGGGCCAGAAGTGAAAACGGGATGGAATCATATTGGATGGCCTAGATGACGCTACTGGGCCTAATTCGGATAGGCGTAACGGGCCTTAGGTTAGTGGGCTATAAATGGGCTATATGCAAACAAGTTGTTAACAGGCTTCCCATGGGCCGGCCCGCCACCTTTTGACCAAGTCAAATGGGCCAGGCTTTTCACAAGAATGGGCCTCTATTGGGCCGTGCCATGTGTCGACGTATCATAGGCGCCTTCTGTCCAATGAGTGTTTGACATCTATCCCAACGATGAGCCGACACGTGTTTCCTCCAGCCAATGATGATCTTACACGTGGAAAATCCCCATTGGTGCGGGCTGTTAACGGGTTATCGGATCCAAAACCCGACCCGATAGCTTAACGGTGTTCCGTTATG
Organism: Triticum aestivum; assembly: GCF_018294505.1. Lineage (NCBI taxonomy): Eukaryota > Viridiplantae > Streptophyta > Magnoliopsida > Poales > Poaceae > Triticum > Triticum aestivum. The sequence goes on along the minus strand of NC_057807.1, from coordinate 617,863,512 downwards.
GTGGATGCCACGTGTCGGTCACCCTTAACGAAAGCACTTCTGTGACGCGCGATTTATCGTCATGGAAGTGGACACTTCCATGATGATAATTTTGGTAATGTCATGGAACACTTCTGTGACAACACAGGTATGACTATCTTGATTCAGTCAGAAAATCGTCATGGATGTACATGCATGATACAAAACGCGACCTACTGTGACAAACATGTATCATCGCGGAAGTGTATTTTTTTTGTAGTGTTCGGCGTAGGCTGCCTAACCATCTTGCAGGACTAACACAAGTGTTCCCAATCAAGCTCAGGCGCAACCCGCCTTGAGGTAGGGCCTCGTGAGTCCCGCACTGGCTCACGGGTGCCCATATACACCTCCTCCAGCCCTGCCGTGCAAGCCACGTGTAAGGGTGGGTGTCAGGACCGGTTTTCCGGGATATTAATTTCCCAGAAAATGGCCCTTGTGCTCACCAGCCCCAGGATTACTATTAGCTGATGAGACACCAACTTGATACAGAAACTCCAAGCAAAATACATAATATGTAGTACAAGACCATTCTGGCCTATGAGTACAACACAAGGCTTCTAGTGGCTGATGGCGGAAGCGGTTTGAATGTACTCACAAACATTATGAACACAGATATAATATATCAGATGATAATCATGCTCAGAAATATTCTATAACCACAACGTCAGTCACAAAAATAAAACCCATGATGCACACCGACAGGTTATTCATAACTTGAATATACAATAATAGAGTAGAAATAGAATGCACGGATCGGGTGTCTGAAGCGACGTCTCGAAAGGATAATAATTTAAAGCATGCCACAGTCGGGCGTCTGAGCGACACCACAAAAAGGGCTTATACATAATTTAAATAACAAGCATGCCACAGTCGGGCGTCTGAGCGACACCACATAAAGGGCTTATAAATAATTTAAATAACAAGCATGCCAGAGTCGGGCGTCTGAGCGATACCACATAAAGGGCTTATAAGTAATATAAATGAAAAGCAGGCCGCAGTCGGGCGTCTAAGCGACACCACATAAAGGGATTATAAGAGAATAATCACAGTGAATATCCAGGAGGTAGAACCGTCCTAGGGATACCCAATAATTCAAATAATATAAACAGTTAGTCCACAATGATAATAATCATAATTATCATATGTCATAGGCCATAATCAATGTTCTGGTTTAGCAGTTTTTCCTCTGTAGACCGACACTAAGACTGACACTTGACCCATCCCAGACTGTAGTCCTTAACCATGGACACGGCTATTCGAATAGATATAATCCCTGCAGAGGGTGTACTCTTTACCCACGAGTAACGGATTCCTTTAGTCCATTGGGACTAATTCCATTTACGGTCTTTCAATTGACAACACACCTGACTCGCACACACCAGCTTAACTTACCGGTGTCTGGAATCACCCACGACACATGTCAATCAAAACTCTAAGTGGGGAGGCTACAACCTCGATTAGCATGGGATCAAATTTATACTGCGCACTACTAAGGGGTGCCCCCCTCTCGGTCCCAACCGGAAACACCCATGCCCCCGTACCAAGTGGCATGCCTACCGGATGCAGCCGGTATCTTCCACCATGGCCTCTCTGTACGGTGTGTGCCAAGAAAGGGGTTGACAACTTACTGGACTGTACCCTACTTGCGGCAGGGACAAGTGGTAGTACGGAACAAGCATGGGGGTTACTGGAACAAGACTCGATCTATGGTCGACTTAGGAGGTTTAAGTATTCCATGCATGATCAACATAACAAATATATTTCCAACCAACAGACAGAATCACCACTCATCATACCTCATCATGCCATACCGGATACAACCATCTCGACGAGGAACTAGAGACAAGCTCGTGTATACCCAAGACAGAGACTTTCCCGGCTTCCTCCCGGTAGGCATGAAAGGCATACGGGGATGGTTACTATCATAAGCATATCCATCTCCAACAACAAAGAATCTTCCTTATGCACTCATGCGTATGATCGTATCATCACATAAAATAACGAATGATCCATGTCAAGGAGGTGTTGTAACTGTATCAAACAACACACAAAAGTATTATGCCAGGGTTCAGTATGCTTGCCTTCAAGAGTATGCAAGTGGGGTGCACTTTTTTGAAGGTTGACTTCTTCTTCAAAATCCTATTTTTGAAAATATTCAAATTAATACAAACTTTAAAAACAGTACAAAAGTTTTCCTAATTATTTTTGAAATAAATCTTAAAATAAACTATGTGAAATTTGAGAGAGGTATGAAAAAGAATCAGCTCATTTGGAGTTATATTTAAAAAGTTATAGCCAGTCAAAGTTTAGTCAAATTTCTATTTTTAAAATAAAACAGAAAAAGAAAAAAAAACGTTTCGAATAAAACACGTAGGAGACGTACTCCGGGTTTACGCCTCCACTTACGCCAGCATGGACCGATGCTGGGTCACTGACAGTGGGTCCATGGGGCCCACTGGTCAGGTTTGACCAGTCGCTCGCGCCTCCCTCCTCTGTCCGAGCGGAGGCGGAGCTCCGGCGATGAACGCCGGCGATTGGCGGCTCCTCACGGGATCCTGGGGGCAGGGATGGATCCGCGAGTCTAGGGCGGTCCTCCCGGTGGTCGAAAGGCTGGTGGGGACGGAGGGAGTCGCCGGCGGCGAGCTCCACGGCGGAGGTGGCTTCGGGAGGATTTGGGGGTTTGAGCTACGGTGGTTCCCCGTCGAAGCTGAGAGGTTGGGCAGCTCCGCAAGATCAAGGGGAGTCGGGTGGTGGTGCTGAATGGACGGGGGAGGGCCTGCTCGCGACGAACGGAGCCGGAGAGTGGCGGCGGCCGATCCTGCCGGAGATGGGGGAGATGATGGCCTCCGGCCAAGCTGGAGAAGAAGAGGCTTCCTACCACCTGCACAAGGCTGCTGACGAGCTTCGGCGTGATCGGGGGGCTATTTATAGCTTGGAGAGGTCGGTTCCCACGGCGGCTATGGATAGGATCATCAGCGGCAGTGGATAGGAACGGCGAACCACCGTTCTGTAGCTTGCAGGACAACGTGTCGAGGCTGGGGATGGCGGCAGGGGCTAGCGGACGAGCGGGCACTGCTCCAGGGGCGAGCTGGCGAGCGCGGGTGGCTCGGGCGGCGCCGTCCAAGGCAGAGGCTGTCAGAGCGGTGGTGGCGGCTTGTGGTAGGGCGCTGTAGGGCGCCAGGAGGGGGCCAGGGCAGCTCTGCGATGAGGGAGGGGACGGGCGCGTTGGCTGGGAGTGGAAGAGGTTCAGAACGGGCGTGGAGAGGTGGCAGCGGGACGCGGCGACTCGGGCACACGCACGTGCATAATGCGCGCTCTGGCCGCGCCCAGAGCACCCATGCCAAGCGTTCAACAAAATGCCACGGCATGCCAGGGGGCTCCAATCCACATGAGGTTTAGCAGGGTGGGGTTAGGGTTTGCAAGGAGATTAGTGGACATGGTGGTTTGGTCAGGGGATCAAGTCCACATTGCAAACTAAAAACCAAGCCAAAACTGGCCATGCACACAAGGTGTTTGACAGAATGCCAAGGGCATCTAGGCAATTCTTGGGGTGGCCAAAAATTCCAGATCATAGTCTCTTTGGATGAATATGAGGGTGTCAAGGTTAGTTTGTCAAAAACAAAAACTTGCTAGTGCACAATTTTGAGAAAACCAAATCTGGACAGAAGCTAAAGGCTATCATTTCATGGACCAAAAATACTCCAATGGGTCCATTCTCCTGGACTTAAGGGTTTGGTAGGGAGGACTATAAGCAGGAAAAAGCTCATGGGCACTAGAGCAAAATAAAATAAGGTTGCAGTAGAAAGCACCCAACTGGACCAGAGAGCAAAAGAGGATGATTTGCTCAAATTTTTCAAAGAACACTAGTGGATTTTTGCACAAAGTTGAATTATATACTCCTACTGACCTCCCCTAATTTTGGTGGAAGTTTTAAAAGAATATTTAACTAGGTTGTAGTGCAAAAGTGCAATCTAGACCAAATTTGAAAATTTGTTGTAGAGCTCAAAATCTCCAAATGTTAAAAGATCTTTTTGCATAAAAGTGATTTCGGGACATCATATGTCATCCCCAAATTTTGGTGGGATTTTTGAATAATTTTATCAAAGGGTTGTAGTGCAAAAGAGGCTCTAAAGCTTATAAAAATCATTTTTAAAAGAAATAAAGCTCAGGGAAAAATACTTGTATAAATAAATCCACTGATAACAAAAATGTTTCTTGAGAGGGTATATAAGTCCAACCACCTTTGAAAAGTTTTTACTAAGGGTGAAAACTCCACAACTCAGAAGAAAAGAGAGGTTCTGAATCAAAGAAAAATCCAGAAAATAAAAGTTTAATTTACCAAGGCAAAATTTTAATCAATAAATCATGGTTAAATTTTTGGGGTGTTACAGTGGGGCTATACATGCCCCGGGGGCTCTCCTCAGAGGGAGCCCCCTCCCACGCACCAGTGGAAGCACCATGCTCCGCGCTGGCCATCGACACTGCTGAGGAGCGGCTATGCCCGTGCAAGAGTGGAAGCGCTATGCAACGCAATGGTGATAAACAACTGGGGGTGGCCTCGTGGCTGCATTAACCTCAGGGAGCTCCCGGGCTCGGTGACCAGCCTCACCGCGCTGCTCTCCCTCGGGAGGGTAGCGCGAGGGGGCTAGGCACAGGGCTACGCTCAGGTCACGCCTGGCGTACCCCACATCACCAGGCCCCACGGGCCTGGTCTTCGCGCGCCCCTCCCGAGCGAGAGCCCGGTGATGAAAGGTATGATGGTCGGTTCATACGTCAACGGGGACTCCTGAGCATCGCGTCTTAGGAGCCTAACTGGCCACGTAGCCCCTCACCCCTTGGTCTCATCCTGGTGATCAGGATGACCCAACGACGGCTGAGGCATGCGTGGGGCCGGGCCCCGCCGACGCAGAACGCCAAGGCCTGACTTTCGCCCTCTTCAAGCCGTTCGTACGTCAAGGGGGACTCCTGGGCATCGCATCTCAGGAGCCTAACTGGCCACGTAGCCCCTCACCCCTTGGTCTCGTCCTGGCGATCCGGACGACCCAAGGCAGCTGAGGTATGTGCTGGGCCGGGCCCTGCCGATGCAGAACACCAAGGCTTGCCTTCGCACTTTTTCCTAAACTGTTCGCACGTCAAGGAGGACTCCTGAGCATTGCGTCTCAAGAGCATAACTGGTCATGTAGCCCCTTACCCCTTGGGCTTGTCCTGGCGATCCGGACGACCCAACGGCGGCTGAGGTATGCGCGAGGCTGGGCTCTGCAGACGCAGAACAATAAAGCAAACAGAAAAGTCGGGGAACCACAATCTAATTATTAAAAACATAATTGTTCCAAGAAAACAGTCTTAAATGCCTCCACGAGGCATGCTGCTTGATACAAGATGAGCAGGAGGGAGTAGCGTCGCCAAGCCACCTCTTCAGCCCTGGGTACCACCATCACCCGCCAGCGGAGCCCCATCGCCAGGCGCGTCTCCCGTCCCCTCGGCCCCAGCCGGAGGGCCGACGACAAGGAACTTGCTCAGCATGGCGTCCACGAAGCTCTTCACGGCGGTAGCAGCAGCGTCGTGGGAGTCGGAGTCCACGGGATCGAGGAAGGTGGAGAACTCGAAGCTGGCGTCCCAGAGATAGAGACGGCTGAATACGCACGTAAGGGCTGAGGAAGAAAGCAAGTGAGCCTCACCTTCCACCAAAGAGCCAAACCCGTCGACAGCGGCCTCGAGCACTACCACGACCTCAGGGAGCAGAGCGGCAGGGCTCTCCCTCGGGGCCATCACCTCTGCCTTCTTCGGGAGATCGTCCCCAAAGAGTGATTGCTGAGCCTTGTGAAACCCGGCCTCGAGGGAGGCAAGGGTGTTGCGCTCCATGGTAGCCGCTTCCTTGGCCTCGACAAGGGATGCCTGGGACGCCTCCGCCTCCTCCTTCAGCTTTGTCAGGCAGTCACGCTCCACAGCCTGCTCCAGGGCTGCCTTCTTCAGTTCGGCATCTTGATCAGCAGTGGTAGCCTCCTGGGCCTTCAGCTTCTCCTCACGCTCCTGGAGCTGGCCGGCCTGGGCGGCATGTTGATCTTGAAGAGCCTTCAGTTCAGCCTCCATCGTGCGGCACTGATCCTCGGCTTCCGTGGCCTCCTTCCGCGCCAGGTCATGCTCGGCTGCAGCCACCTCAAACACCTTCTGGGCCTCCTCCATAAAGTCCCAGGCCGCTCGGACAAACGCATCGACCTGGAGCCATCCAGAGATTAGCCCCAGGCGCCCCAACGCTGCGCGCCGGTCCGAGCTCCGAAGTTCACCTTGGAGAAGGTCCAGCGCCTCCCGTGCCTCCTCTAGGGCTTCGGAGGCGGTAGAAGCGCCATGGCCCAGCTGCACGCTGGGTAAAAGAGAAGATGCCCCCAGCGCCAGGATAGGAGAAACCACAGCAGCGGGGAAGACTAGGGGCTCCGGAGGTTGGGCGACCTCAGCAGTCGCAGCAAGGATGGGCACCGACGGGGTCAGCTCTGCTGAAGACGCCGGCACCTCCTTAGGATGGGCTTCTGCGCCCTGAGGAGACGACATCGCTGCTGGAGCTGCAGGGGCCGCGGCGCTCCCCTTCACCAGGGTTGCGGCGGCCACCTCGACGCGCTCGACCACGGCAACTCCGGCGTCCTCCTTCTTCTTCTTCGTCGACGACTGCTGCCTAATGACAGACGAAGATGCTAAGCAACGCATCAGGAATCAATAATAGGACCAAGGGAAAAGACTCACTAGTCGGAGTAGACGTAGCTCCTCTTCAGGCCCAACAATGGGGGCCGAGCCGGGGTAGTTGGAGCTGCACTCTTGGGAGCAGGAGAACTCGCGGTCGGCTCCACTCGGGACGCTGCTGGCCAAGGCGGAGCGCTGCCCAGGGGGATCAGCGCGGTCCTGCCCTTCTTCATGGCCGGCCTCCTGGGCTGCTTCCAGGAGGCCACCCCGGATCTCGTGGTGACCCCGAAAGGGCGAGCCAGCTCCACCACCGGAGGCACATCATCATTATCATTGTTAGGGAAGTCGAGGAGGAGCTCCCTCCACCTCGGGGCAGAGGATTCCCCCTCACCCTCGTCCTCGGTGGCCTTAGGGGATTGGTCGCCGGAGGACAGATCCACCAAGGATGTAGGCAGCGGGGGAGGCCCCGTCCGCACGGGCCCGAATTCGTTGAAGACCGGCATGGCAGCAGCAACCTCCTCCCCATTGGCTCGACGGTACAGCGGGAGCCAACCCTCCGAAGGATCGCTCGGATCCTTCCCAGTCAAGTAAAGCGACACCTTGCTCAGCTCCTCCTCGGGAAGGGTGTCCTGGCAAAGGCGGATCTTGTCGTCGGGCACCCCCAAGCTTCCACAAAGGGCGAGAGCGATCCTGGAGCGGCGCTATGCGCTGCATCAGGAACTCCTTAATGATCATGGCCACCGTCAGCTTCTCGTTCTTCAGATCCTCCTCCATCTTCTTCATCAGCGGCTTCAGGGAAGGGTCGGTGATCTTCTTAGAAAGCCACCCCTTTTCGGAGGAAGGGAACTCGGTCGGCAGCTCCAGCAGGTCCTGTGAACACTTGGCGTCCATGAGAACCCACCTCTTCAGGGCATCCTCCACCTTCTTTCTAGTGCGGGAGATCATGTTGCCACCCTGAGCCGCAACGAAGCCGACGCAGCCAGCGGGTTGGTCGCCGCCCATGCGGAGGAAGAAGAAGTGGCGGAGCATGGCGACGCAGGGCATCACCCCCACGAATGCCTCGCAGTAGAAGGCAAAGATGGATAGGAGGAGAATGGAATTGGGGTGAATACGGAGCGCATGGAGGCCGTAGTGGTAAAGAATGGGGGCACCAGCCCCAAATAGACGTTGTGCAGGAAGAAAGGAAAGAAGGTGCTATTTGCGGGTTCCGGCATAGCGGCGGCGACCCGGAGCGCAGTCTCCCCGACTCGTTATCCTCGCTCGCCGTCAGGAGAAGCGCGATCTGGAGCTTCTCCTCAGTGATGGAGGGCGCAAACAGCAACGGCTCGTACCAAGCATGGTCAGCAGCCGAGGCTGAAGCCTTGGTCTTCTCAGCCATCAGGAGGAAGGTTGGGGGAGAGAATCGGCAGATCTGGCAAGTTCTTCCGGTGTAGGGAGAAGGGGATCTGGAGCAAGACGAAGAGGAGGCAATGAAAGCTAGGCAGCAGACGGCAACACTTTTTGTCAGACGGAAACAATTGTCGATGCAGCATGGGGAAGTGGAGATGCCCACATCCCATCAATCGCCATGCGTCATCAAGTCCGCATGTGGTTAGGGCCCGCGGCACTCCGCACTTGCCCTTTGGCTTTGCCTGGAAGCCAAGTCCGAGCGTGCCTTGGGCCCGGGGGATACTGTTGGCGTTCTGGATATGGGGGTATCTAGACTTGCCTGCCTGCGGCCCACCACGTGGCTCCATCAACGGCCTGGTATGGCCCAACTTCTGCATCAACAGCTCAAGACCCTCGCGGGGGGCTAAGCCTCGCGAGGCGGACGATGCCAAGACCCCCGAGGGGATCGGCCTCTTCATGTTGGTTCCCGAGGGGCAGAGAGTTCTATGCAAGGTGCACCTCACGAGGCTCAGCTGACTTAAGCTATGACGACCAAGACTAGGAAGGTGCCAGGCGGGCGCCAGCGGGCGTAGAGCACCACATTCCTTTTTGGTACAAGGGAGGCAAACCGCAGGCGCGTAGTCCCGAGGAATCAGCCAAAGGTTTCCATTGTCGTGCTACAAGACCAAGACCACCAGGACGGCAGGACAGAGGTCATCACTGAGCCCACCGCAGCGTCACGACCAGGGGCTTTTTGCAGGTGAAGACTACTTTTGTCAGGATAAGCTGTACTACTTGTCCCCTTTCAAATCCGGCCGTTGTGGGATCCCTTACCGCCTACATTTGGGAAGAGGACTGAGGCCACTATAAATATGACTTAGCCACCACCATAGAGGAGGATGGGATCCATTCTCACCCGGCCACCTCACTAGCTCTCTTGAGCTCAAGAACACCTCACCTACTGAGGCCAGTTCATCCGCTATACTAGTTCATCTTCAGCCCTTCGAGGCAATCCACCAAAACACTGGAGTAGGGTATTACACCGCAAGGTGGCCCGAACCAGGATAAATTGATGTGTCTCTGTTCGAGATCGTCGTGCTAGGCTTAGGAGAATCGTGAGTAGGCAGGCTGGGTAGGTTGAGATTTCCGCACGCACCCCAGAGTTTGAACCTTTCAAGGGTTTGCGGAACCCGTAAACTGACACCCTCGCCTCCTCCCTCGCTGCCTCCGCTGCCTCCCACTCAGATTGCTCAATGCCGAGCAGGAGCTGCTTGGCGTTGAGCCTCCGGAGCCGTCGGGCCTTCGCCTCCGCCTCAGTCAGTGACCAGCGGCACGCCCACTCAAAGAGACGGTCTTCCTCATTGGGCACCCGACGGTGGCGGGCAGACTGCACAGACCCATTGGACACACCCGCCAGCTCCCTAGCCCTCTGCCTCTCGCGGTGGGCAGCTCGTGCCTCCGACTCTGGATTCTGCATCCCTAGCATCGACTGAGCAGCCCCTAGAACCCAACACTAGTGGAGGAGGTTGTCGGGCGGAAGGAACAGATCTGGCAGGCCTCGCAGATCAGCACGCGGGGCGGGAAAGGTCGGCGCCGGCATCGGCGCTGGCGGGACATGCGACAACAGGCGTCACACCGGACCCGGAGCTGCCGCACGTATCGACCCGCGAGCGCTCGAGCGCGATATGGAGCGCCAGCTCCTCGTCTCCGAAGCTGTCGTTGGAGTGGCTGCCGGCTGGACATGGTCGCCGGCGCTAGGGATTTGGCAGATTGGGAAAATGGGACCGTCGGTAAGGGGGGAGGGGAGCGAAGCGGAGTGAGATAGGGTTTCTACCGGACTGGGGCTTTTGTGGGGTCGGGGTGGCCCAAAAATGGGCCAGGCTGATGTGGCGGGTGCGCTCGGGCGTGCCCGGACCGCCTCAGATCTGCCCTACATTTAGGACGAATATGAGGGTTGCTGGTCAGCCCGGACGTTCGAGGTTGTTTGAGAGCTCCAGTTAAGTCGGTATTTTATGATCAGCCAGTAACCGGACGGTCTGTCCGGACGTATGAGACGGATATAGGGCTCTCAATTGTAGATGCTCTTACCGCTGATTTAGTACCTCTAGAGGGCTACATGCAATCATGCCCTAGGATATATGCATTGAATGTTTAATCTCGTTAACAAATATCATCTATCCTATTTTTTGTGATGGTCTCATCCCATAAATTCTAACAAGTTGTATCAAAAGTGATATATTTGAATCATGGTAGAATGATCAAGAAGAAGGCAGAGTGGCCACAATGTCGTACGATGATGTTGTTCCAAAGAAAAAGCAGTTTTTTTGTTGGAGCGGAAACCTTAAACAAAACGGTATGAGTTGTTGGTGGTATCTTTCTTGGCCTGTGTTATAGACCGGGAAGTTGTGCCACATACCTTCCCTTTGTCGTTGACCCTCGGCACCAAACGAGGATGCTCTTAGCTCTGCAGTCCCCAGAAAGTCGGAAGAACAAACCCTTTTAGAGAAAAGGCTGGGCCGAGTCCAAGATGAGCTTGAACCTAACCCGGCTTTAAATTAACAAAGCCGTCAACAGGCCAAGAGATTACAAATGACACCTTACAAAAGAAGAACAAAATAAACAGCGAAAGTTACAAAGAGCTGTGCCAACATCTAATAGGCGCCATCCACACTACAAGCAAAGATCTAATAAGACTAAGGCACTAAGCAGCTTGAAGACGAAGAAGCCCTCCAACCTGAGCAAGCCAGCAACAACAGGACCATGTCGACATGAAGTAGTCAGCAGGTGCAAAGGCAATCTTGTCTGCTCCAAGGGCTCTAGCTGACACGAAGACAACCTCCTCCATCTTCGAAGAGAGCACCCTGCCCCCTCGCCCTGGCACGAAAGGCGCCGATTCGTCAAGAGATGAAGACGCTCACCCGAGAGCTAAGGAGTGAACCGGCGCCATAGCCTCTAGAAGCCAAAATAGATCACCAGCAATATTAAGACAAGCGCAATGAAAATTAGCTTCGACCCTGTCGAGAGACTTGCACACGAGGAGATGCAATGGCAAGGCAGGACGGCTGAGGGTCAAGCAGCAGTGGAAGGAGGGTGCCGAAACAGAGCTCATTGATACACCTAGTCTGCAGGGACAAGCGCCGAGCTCCTGCAGACCAAATGGCCATGGAGCTACCAAAAGAGCAGATAGGAGTAACCGCAGAGACACCGTCCGTCAAACTCCGACCACGCCACCATCCACCAGCAGAGAACCAGACGGCACAACCACCCCAAGCTCACCAAAGACGACACCCCCAAGAAGGTGACAACGCGGGCGGCGCCGCTGCCGCCCAATCCGGAAGGGATCTAGGCTTTCGCCCGGTGCACGAGTAGGGGGGAGAGGAGGGGAAAAGGGACAACCTTGACAATGCCAACAAGAAGGGAACGGCGTCCAAGGACGTCCCACCATCGTGGCCGGACCAGCCGGCCTCGGATTTCTCCGGTGTCCCTACCCACCTCCAGCTACCAAGCAGGAACAACTGCGGTAGCCGGAGACCACCACAGGCCAGATCCAGCAGGGGGCGCCATGGAAGTCTGAGGATGGAACATTCAGATCGGAAAAGGGCACCACCAGGGGGGCCGCACCACCGCCACCACCTCGCCGCCCCCACGGCCAAGGAGGACGGACAGCACCGCCGGCCACCGCGCGCTGAAGCAAAAGCCGGCCCACCCGCCATGGCCAACGCCATGGAAGCAGAGCACCTCGGGGGAGGCCCGGGTGAGGGAGTTCTGGACTAGGGGGTGTCCGGATAGCCGAACTATCATCATCGGCCGGACTCCAAGATTATGGAGATATAAGATTGAAGACTTCGTCCCGTGTCCGGATGGGACTTTCCTTGGTGTGGAAGGCAAGCTTGGAGACACGGATATGTAGATCTCCTACCTTTGTAACCGACTTTGTGTAACCCTAGCCCTCTCCGGTGTCTATATAAACCGGATGGCTTTAGTCCATAGGACGAACAACAATCATACCATAGGCTAGCTTCTAGGGTTTAGCCTCCTTGATCTCGTGGTAGATCCACTCTTGTAACACACATCATCAATATTAATCAAGCAGGACGTAGGGTTTTACCTCCATCAAGAGGGCCCGAACCTGGGTAAAACATTGTGTCCCTTGTCTCCTATTACCATCCTCCTAGACGCACAGTTCGGGACCCCCTACCCGAGATCCGCCGGTTTTGACACCGACATTGGTGCTTTCATTGATAGTTCCTCGGTGCCGTCACCGATAACCTCGATGGCTTCTTCCCCGCGGACCTTCCTCCCCGGACAGATCTTCGTATTCGGCAGCTTCGCCCCGCGGGCCAACTCGCTTGGCCAACTGGAGCAGATTGAAAGCTACGCCCCTGGCTGTCAGGTCAGATTTGGAAGTTTGAACTTCACAGCTGACATCCGTGGGGACTTGATCCTCGATGGATTCGAGCCACAGTCGAGCGTGCCACACTGTCACAGCGAGCATGATTTAGCTCTACAGCCGGACAGTACCCTGGAGGTCGCACTCGAAACCGCTCTGATCTTCAATTCGTAGCTGGCTGCGCAGATCGAGGACGGATGCCTAGACACCGCCTCGGGGGCTGCAACCTCTATGGCGATAGAGCCGAACACTGACCTTGTCCCTCATAAAGCTCGTGACTCCGAGGTGCCGGACTCCTCGCCGGACTCCGAACCTCCCGCGCCCCCTCCGATCGAATCCGATTGGGCGCCGATCATGGAGTTCACCGCAGCGGACATCTTTCAACACTCAGCTTTTGGCGACATCTTGAGTTCGCTAAAGTATCTCTTGTTATCAGGAGAGCCCTGGCCGGACTGCGGTCAGGACAGTTGGGATGCGGACGACGAAGAAATTCAAAGCCCACCCACCACCCACTTGGTAGCCGCTGTCGACGATCTAACCGACATGCTAGACTACGACTCCGAAGACATCGATGGTATGGACGACGATGCCGGAGACCGGACAGCCACCTCATCATATGACATATACATGGTGGATATCCCAAAAGATGGGAACGGCAAAGGAACAAAGGAGGATGACCCCTCCAAAAAGCAGCCCAAGCGCCGGCGTCAGCGACGCCGCTCTAAATCCCGCCACAGCAAGAATGAAGACTCCGGCACCGGAGATAATAATACACCGGACAGTGCCAAAGACAACCCACTCCAGCAAGATGCAGTGCAGGAGGACGGAGACGCCATCCCTTATGAAAAAGCATCAGAAGAAGAGGTAGAGGATTATATGCCTTCCTCCGGAGACGAGGCAAGCCACGATGATGACGAATTCTCCATGCTTGAGGATCCCGTCGAACAAGAGCGTTTTAAACGCAGTCTTATGGCCACGGCGAACAGCCTCAAGAAAAAGCAGCAACAGCTTAGAGCTGATCAGGATCTGCTAGCCGACAGATGGACTGAAGTCCTCGCGGCCGAAGAGCATGAGCTCGAACGCCCCTCCAAAAGCTACCCTAAACGCAAGCTGCTCCCCCGATTAGAGGAGGAGGCGTATGAACCCGCATCACTAGGAGACAATACGGCTGACCGACCACCCCGTGGTCGCGACAGAGAGGCCTCTAGGCCCTTCATTAGACCCATAACCCGGCATCGCTCGAAAAGCACAAGGCCACAGGGGAACTCTCCGGACTTGCGAGATATATTGGAGGATAAGGCAAGACAATCAAGATCGATCTATGGATCGCGTGGGCGCCCCACGATATGTGACGACAACCGTCACGCCAGACACAGTAAGTCCGGCCGGGCCGAACAAAATAGACAAAGCTCCCTTGAGATCCGTCGTGATATCGCCCAGTACAGAGGCGCCGCACACCCACTATGCTTCACAGATGAAGTAATGGATCATCAAATCCCCGAAGGGTTTAAACCCGTCAATATTGAATCCTATGATGGCACAACATACCCCGCGGTTTGGATCGAAGACTACCTCCTTCGCATCCACATGGCCCGCGGTGACGATCTTCACGCCATCAAATACCTCCCCCTCAAGCTTAAAGGACCAGCCCGGCATTGGTTCAACAGCTTGCCAGCAAAGTCAATTGGGAGTTGAGAGGACCTGGAAGCCGCATTCCTCGATAACTTCCAGGGCACTTATGTGCGACCACCAGACGCTGATGACCTAAGCCACATAATTCAGCAGCCAGACGAATCGGCCAGACAATTTTGGACATGGTTCTTAACCAAGAAAAAACAAATTGATGACTGTCCGGATGCAGAGGCCCTCGCGGCCTTCAAGCATAACATCCGCGACGAGTGGCTTGCCCGGCACCTAGGACAGGAAAAGCCGAAATCCATGGCAGCCCTCACATCACTCATGACCCGCTTCTGCGCGGGTGAGGACAGCTGGCTAGCACGCAGCAATAACCTCAGCAAAAATTCTGGTAGTCCGGATTTCAAGGACCGAAATGGCAGGCCGCGTCATAACAAAAACAAACGCTGCATTAATGGCGACAATAGTGAGGATACGGTAGTCAATGCCGGATTCAGAGGCTCTAAACCCGGTCAGCGGAAAAAGCCATTCAAAAGAACTACTCCGGGTCCGTCCAATTTGGACCGAATACTCGACCGCTTGTGCCAGATACACGGCACCCCCGAAAAGCCAGCTAACCACACCAACAGGGACTGTTGGGTATTCAAGTAGGCAGGCAAGTTAATTGCCGAAAACAATGACAAGAGGCTGCATAGCGATGACGAGGAAGAGACCCGACCGCCGAACAATAGAGGACGGAAGGGTTTCCCCCCACAGGTGCGGACGGTGAACATGATATACGCAACGCACATACCCAAAAGGGAGCGGAAGCGTGCACTCAGGGATGTCTACGCGATGGAGCGAGTTGTCCCGAAGTTCAATCCATGGTCCTCCTGCCCGATCACTTTTGACCGAAGGGACCACCCCACCAGCATCCGCCACGGCGGATTCGCCGCATTGGTCTTAGACCCAATCGTCGATGGATTTCACCTAATCAGAGTCCTGATGGACGGCGGCAGCAGCCTAAACTTGCGTTATCAGGATACAGTGCGCAAAATGGGCATAGACCCCTCAAGGATTAAACCTACCAAAACGACCTTTAAAGGCGTCATACCAGGTGTAGAAGCCAATTGTACAGGCTCAATTACACTGGAAGTGGTCTTCGGATCCCCGGATAACTTCCAAAGCGAGGAGTTAATCTTCGACATAGTCTCGTTCCGCAGCGGCTATCATGCCTTGCTCGGACGTACCGCGTTTGCAAAGTTCAACGCGGTGCCGCACTACGCATACCTCAAGCTCAAGATGCCAGGCCCTCGAGGAGTCATCACGGTCAACGGAAACAGTGAACGTTCCCTCCGAACGGAGGAACATACAGCGGCTCTCGCGGCAGAAGTACAATACAGCCTCTTAAGGCAATTCTCGAGTCCGGCCGTTAAGCGGCCGGACATAGCTAAGCGCGCCCGGAGTAACCTACAACAAGACCACCTGGCACGTTCCAAACACGCGTAGCAGTGCGGCCCCGACCCCAGCCCCCGCAAAATGTCAAAGCAGGTCCTTCGCGTACACCATTACGCTCTGAAGATACCATGGGCATGGGGAGAGGGGCACGACCACGATAAGCCCAGACTGCGGCTCAACCACACCAGGGGCTCTCAAGTGTGTCGTTCTTTTTTTCTTTTTACCTTTTATTTTTTACCCACAGGACTTCGTTCGTCAGAGGCCCTGTCCGGGAGCAGAACTGCCGAACTCACAATGCAACAGCCAGGGAAGGATAAAGGCTACAACGAAACTCCAGGTGGTCTCCATTACGAGCATTTTTATACACCAATCCGCAGCCTACCCCTGGAGGGGGACATGTTTAACAGTCCCATCCCTTGCTTATCGCACTATTTGTATTGTTCTGCATTCATAGCAGCACTAATTGAATAAAACAATGCAGCACCTTCTTGCTTATAATTGCATTTCTTTTTTCTACATATGTTCATTTACGGCATGTTGCATCCGTACACTTTGGTACGGCTAATATACACCAAGGGCTTATGTTTCCCGCATTATGGTGTGATAAGTCCGAACACTTTCACAAGTGCGGCACCCCGAACTTATAGCACTATATGCATCGGCTCCGAATCATGTCTTGGGTCAATAGTTGGGTTTGCCCGGCTCCCATGTTTTGGTACCTTACGTTCCGTTATATCGGCTAAGGTAGCACTGGGAGAACCACTGCGATTGCGCCCCAGTTGAGCTTGGTTAACGCCTCAGTGGAGAAAGCTAAAACTGACCGTCATGATGAGGTGAGAGCCGGTCGCTGTTCGAGAGGTTTTTTGCGAGTCCTTAAAGACTTATGCCGCTTAGAGCGAGGAGCCGGATCCTATCCGGCCCAGGCGTGGATAGCGCCCCAAATTCAGCCTTCCGAAGACTAGGGGCTTCGCCAAAATTTAAAATTATAGAATTCTATGGCTAAGTGAGAGTGTTCAAGCATTATAAGTCCGGTTGCCTTGTTCGCTGTGTTGAGCGCCTCCCTAGATGGACCCAAAAATGGGAACAAGAGTGCTCAAGTTTATCCCGAACACCCCAGCACTCGTGGCATGGGGGCTGAAGCCGACGACTTGCCATCTCTCATATTTGATAAATAGCCGCACAGAAGGTAATATTTTAGATTAACAAGCGTTGCTTAGCACATATGAACTAAGTTTTCAGCGCACAGGATAACAAAATGCGAGTCTACTCAAATATTACATCTTTGGAGCACTCACCCGCAATAGTGCGGGCGCCCTTCAGCACACTCTTATAATACATCTCGGGCGTGCGATGCTCCTTGCCCTCTGGTGGTGGGTCCGTCACGAGCTTCTGGGCATCCATCTTGCCCCAGTGCACCTTTGCGCGGGCAAGGGCCCGACGGGCACCCTCAATGCAAGCGGAGTGCTTGACGACTTCAACCCACGGGCACGCATCCACCAGCCACCGCACCAGGCCGAAGTAGCTCCCAGGCATGGCCTCCTTAGGCCACAGCCGAACTATGAGGCCCTTCATGGCCTGTTCAGCCACCTTGTGGAGCTCGACCAGCTGCTTCAGCTGGTCGCTAAGGGGCACCGAATGTCCGGCCTCAGCTTACTGAGACCAAAAGACCTTCTCCGTCGAGCTCCCCTCCTCGGCCCGGTAGAATGCAGCAGCATCGGACACACTGCAAGGAAGATCTGCGAACGCTCCTGGAGAGCTCCGAATTCGGGTAAGCAACAGGTAATTAACACTCACATGCTTACTTTGCATGAAAAATGCCTTACCCGCTGCTATTTTCTTCACCGCCTCAATCTCCTGGAGGGCCTTGTAGGCTTCGGCCTTAGCGGCTTTGGCACTCTCAAGAGCCATTGCAAGCTCAGACTCTCGAGTCTTCGAGTCATGCTCCAAGCTCTCATGTTTTTTCACGAGATCCTGGAGATCTTGCTGTACCTCCGCCACCCGCGCCTCCTGCTTCTCTCGCTTGGTGCGCTCCGCGGCCGCATTGCGTTCGTCCGGTGCCCCGCCTCCTTCAGGGTCGCCACCTCGTTAGTGGCCCCTGCAATACCCATGTTATCCTTGTCATTTTTCTTGCAACCAAATCCTTTTCTGTAAGGTACAATTTTAATAAGGTATTACTCACCTTCTTTTTCCTCGAGCTACTTCTTGGCATGGCCGAGCTCGTTCTCGGACCGCTCGAGGCTTTCCTTCAAAGTATTGACCTCCGCAGTCAGTGCGGCGGAGGTCAGCAGCACAACCTGCAATCTCATATTGACATATTTTTTATGACTCCTACGTATATCTTTTTAAAGATCCTCAGTCCGGCTTTTCTTTCCGAACACCGAACCGAGCATCAGGGGCTACTGTCTATGCGGTACCATTTTACATATATTGAAATTCTTACCTCAAAGCCTGTTAGAAGGCTGCTGCAGGCTTCGGTCAGCCTGCTCTTGGCGAGCTGAACCTTCTGAATCACCGCACTCATAACAGTGCGGTGTTCCCCTTCAATGGAGGCGCCATTGAGCACCTCCAGCAAATTATCCGGCGCCTCCGGTTGGACGAAGGCAGCCGGCATCGCGGTCTTGCCCTTCTTACGAAGGGGTCGCCCGCCGGACTCCGGAGCCACTGTGGCCTTCGGGGCTGAATCCGGTGCAAAGTCCGGGAGGTTGTCCTGCGACACCTCCGGGGCCTCCCCCTCCTGGTGGGTCCTTTCCTAGGATCCCACCTCGGCGTCATCCGCATCACGAGGGGTGGAGGCAGTCAGAAGAGAATCCATATCCGACGCACCTAAGGACCCGCTCGACGAAGCGGGAAGATCATCCTTGGGCGGACTGCAGGGTTGTATGCAGCATGAGAAAGACATTATGTGACAAAGGGAAAAACCTTGAAATTATTCGGGAGTCCGGATACTTACGATCTCGCCAGGGGCTTGGCCCTTGCAGGCCAATCCTCGTCGTCGTCGCTGGCATTGGCAGAGTAGTCCGGGGGAAGAGTTTTCTTCCCTCCCCCCGCTGGGGGAGAGGCTTTCTTCTTCTCCTCCTCGCCTTGGTGGGAGGAGTCGGCCTCGGATTCATCATCCGATAGCACCTGAAAACGGAACTCTTCTGAGTCCCCGTGGCCTTCTTCTTGGCCTTCTTCTCCGGCACCACGTGGGGTGCCGGAGCCAGCAGCCCCGTTAGGCGGGCGTCTGCTGGGTCCTCTGGTAATGGGGCCGGACAGATAGTCCGTTTTGCCTTCGCCAGCTAGTCCTGTCAAAGGTAAAGGGAGTTTAGATCCCGCATAGAGTCAAACTATGGAAAACAAGTGGCATAATCGCTTACCTCGTCAGCTGGACGCTGCGAGCGGAATCCGCGATCTTCGGTAGCGGATGCGGGAGCCTCGGCGCCCTTGACCAGCACCTTCCAGACATCTTCGTACGTAGTGTCGAAGAGCCGCTCAGGGTCTGGTGCTGCGCCGGATCGAACTCCCACATGTTGAAACCCCGTCGTTGGCACGGGAGAATCCGGCGGATGAGCATGACCTGGACTACGTTGACAAGCTTGAGCTTCTTGTCCACCAGCTTCTGTATACAGGCTTGGAGTCCGGTCAGCTCCTCCGAATCCCCCCAGATCTGGCCACTCTCTTTCCAGGAGGTGAGCCGTGTAGGGATGCCGGATCTGAATTCAGGGGCCGCTGCCCAATCGGGGTCACGAGGCTCGGTGATGTAGAACCACCCCGATTGCCACCCCTTAATGGTTTCCACGAAAGTGCCCTCCATCCACGTAACGTGGGACATCCTGCCCACCATGGCGCCTCCGCACTCCACTTGGCTGCCCTTCACAACCTTTGGCTTGACACTGAAGGTCTTGAGCCACAAGCCGAAGTGGGGCTGGATGCAGAGGAAGGCCTCGCACACGACGATAAACGCTGAGATGTTGAGGATGAAATTTGGGGCCAGATCATGGAAATCTAGGCCGTAGTAGAACATGAGCCCCCGGACAAAGGGATGAAGTGGGAAGCCCAGTCCGCGGAGGAAATGGGGAAGAAATACTACCCTCTCATGGGGCCTAGGGGTGGGGATGAGCTCTCCCTCGTCGGGGAGCCGGTGCGCGATGTCGCTGGACAAATATCCGGCGTTGCGCAGCTTCTGGATCTGCCCCGCCGTGACGGAGGAGGCCATCCACTTACCTCCTGCTCCAGACATAGTTGGAGAAGGTTGAGATGAGAAGTGCGGACTTGGGCGCTGGAGCTTGAGATCGCGGAGATGGATAAGCCAAGAAGGAAGAAGGCGCAGGTAAAAGGGTTGGATCTTTATCCCCTTATATGGCGAACAAAACATGTGTCCCCACCGGCCTGGTAAAACTCGCTTATCTCCCAAGCGTCACAATCAATGGCGCGGTTGGGTTACCCACGTCCGTATTGATGGGAATTCCGGTACAAGGGGAACACGATCTCTGCTTCGACAAGACGTGCCAAGGAAACCGCTTCGCTAAACGCGCTGAGGTGGAACAATAAAAATGATTCGAGTAAAAGCTTGGAAGTGGCGTGACGTCACGCCACAGAATACGTCAGCAGATTGATCTTGTGTAATATTATTCTCTCTATGGTGGTACGTGGAGTTTATTTTTGCAGAGCCGGACACTATCCTAGTGTTCACAATCTTCTATAATTTATTCGGAGGAGGAACCCGCCTTGCAATGCCGAAGACAATATGCGCGCCGGACTCGTCGTCATTGAAGTCTGGTTCAGGGGCTACTGAGGGAGTTCCGGACTAGGGGGTGTCCGGATAGCCGAACTATCATCATCGACCGGACTCCAAGACTATGAAGATACAATATTGAAGACTTCGTCCCGTGTCCGGATGGGACTTTCCTTGGCGTGGAAGGCAAGCTTGGCGATACGGATATGTAGATCTCCTACCTTTGTAACCGACTTTGTGTAACCCTAGCCCTCTCCGGTGTCTATATAAACCGGATGGCTTTAGTCCATAGGACGAACAACAATCATACCATAGGCTAGCTTCTAGGGTTTAGCCTCCTTGATCTCGTGGTAGATCCACTCTTGTAACACACATCATCAATATTAATCAAGCAGGACGTA
Organism: Triticum aestivum; assembly: GCF_018294505.1. NCBI lineage: Eukaryota > Viridiplantae > Streptophyta > Magnoliopsida > Poales > Poaceae > Triticum > Triticum aestivum. The sequence continues at coordinate 617,842,877 of NC_057807.1, read as the reverse complement.
GGGTTTTACCTCCATCAAGAGGGCCCGAACCTGGGTAAAACATCGTGTCCCTTGTCTCCTGTTACCATCCGCCTAGACGCACAGTTCGGGACCCCCTACCCGAGATCCGTCGGTTTTGACACCAACACCAGGCTACTAGATCCTCGCCGCCACCTTCCTCGGCAGCCGCGCGGCGCACCGGCGGCTCCTCTGGTGGCGACGAGGAGGAGAGGAAGGGGAGGGGAGGCCGCCGTCGGCGGCTAGGGTTGGCCGCCCGTGTCGCCCCTGTTGGAGCGACGCGGGGGCGAGAACGGGGGGAGGCCCCACCTTCTGTGCGAGATCTCTCTCTCTCGGAAGAAGAAACCTGTCAAGGAAAATAATCGAATGTTGGTCATGAGAGAATGGGAAAGAATACAGAGATGATTGGGATCTTTACTTGCTTGGTTGCAATCTAGTCACACCTTTGGGGAACGATGCAAAGGATTTTCCACAAGCGTTCTTTACAATTTCATCATCGTCGGAAACAACAATATGACCCTCCGAACTAACTCCCGGTAAAATGAAACGCCACCATCAGCATCCTGTAGGAAAATGGACAGCCAATATAAGTCTAATTTCTTTACAATACTACTCCCTCCGTCCGGAATTACTTGTCATCAAAATGAATAAAAATGGATGTATCTAGAACTAAAATACATCTAGATATATCCATTTCAATGACAAGTATTTCCGGACGGAGGGAGTACTAAGTAAACTAGTTTCTTACAGTTATAAGGGCACCTACGACCCCCAAATCACCTACAACCATGCGGACCGCGCAGTCCGTTCGTGTTTTGTCATCCAACGCGGTCCTGTATCGGTCCACCGAGCTGTCTGGACGAGGGAGACTTTGCGAGCTCTGGATCGCTGCCACGCTCGCCTCTGACAGCCATGGCCCACGAAAAACCCTCTCCCTCACCCGTGCGCCCGAAGCGGCTCAGCACTGCATTCATGCCGGCTCAAAGCGAACGTGACCTCTCATTGAAGCGTCGTGCCAGCCGAGAGCGCCGCCCCCTCCGCTTCCCCGTGCACACGACATCTCTTCGCATTCAAATGGCACCAATCCGTCCGCCTCCCTCCATTATGCCTCCCTCCATTAAATGTACGCGTTGCCGAGGAACCTACTCCGGCGCTACCCGTCCGTCCGTCTGCCACCCACCATTAACCACCTTGCCGCCTAGCCCGCCCTTCCGCCATCTATTTAAACTCCAGGCCGTCAACAGAACCACATCCAACCTCCTCAGCTCTCCATGTCCTCTCCGAACCAAAACCGCCATGGCCTCCTCGAACTTGAAAGCCCTGCGGGACGGTCTCTTGTTCGAACAGAAGAAGGAGATCGCCGCCATTATAGCCGGCTGGCAGTCCGCCATACGGGCCGGCTCACCGGAGGCCGGCTCTGCGGATGCGCCAATGGCAAAGGTGGCCAACTATGAGCCGACGTCAACATCCTCGCCAGCCCATGCCGGCATCACCATGGGCGATGCCTGGGCTCACTACACCGACATGGTGTTGGCAGAGCGGGAGGCCGCGTTCCAGCAGGCGCAGGCCGACTAGGCCAACAACCCCCGCCTCCTCGATGGCACTGGCGCGCGGAGGAGCTACTCGCTGCCGGCACGGGTATCGCGGCGGATGGAGGTGGGCGAGCAGGAGGGGCTGCTCCAATCCTACCGCTCTGTCTGCGACATCTGCTGGTGCTACCGCCTCCATCAGACGAAGTTAGAAGCCGCCTTCAAGGGGACCAACAAGGCGACAGATGAAGTTTACGGGCCAAACGCCAACGAGGAAGTTGGCAGCTCCGCGTTAGCAGCGGCACCGCTTGCACTTCCGCGGACGTCGCCAGCAGCGAGGAAGAGTAAAGCATGGGAGGGCATCGGTGCTCAGATCCAGGGAGGCCATAGCTCTTCCCCTCCCGCCGAAGCTAAGCTTGGCGGGTTCAACCTCGTCAGCCAATTAGCCACTTGCAAGCTGCGGAGGCAGAGCTAGAGTTTCAGTTTCCGAGGCTAAGGCCCGGCCGGACATGGGGAATGGGCGCCGGCTATTATTTAGACTAGGTTTAGAGTACGGTTTAGTTAAAAAAATGTCTGAAATGTAATAAAATTGCTCAGGTTTGAAATGTATGCGGATAGTTTTGAATGGCCGGCCTCCACATCTGTGTCCGCGGACTGGTGTCCTCTGGTCCGCGGACGAATGCGGTGTGCTGCTTGCGGGCCACCGTTGGAGATGCCCTAAGTAAGGAGAAATGAATGAACATGACATAGTTTGTCTATCGCATTGATGTGAAATGCAGCCATGCAGAATGCCAGACACACAACATGAAGATTAGTTCGGAAATAACAGAGGGCATTGGTGACATCTAATCTGATCTCAATGTTGATACTGTTGAGCAGCCATCTTACTGAACTATGGACGACGATCATCTGTTTTTCCTCTGTTGAGATGACTAACATCGTCTGTTATGTGAAGGCATATTGGACCGGAAAGGTAAAGACGAGATAAGATTGAACGTTGGGACATACTTCGTTGATTTTGTTGATTTAGGCAGGAAGGGGCTCTGGCCGTGGGAAGAGTAGGCCATGGCGGGGAGCGCTCCGGGGCGGGCCTCTCGTAACCGGGCCGCGATCCCCTCGGCGCCGTGCCCGGCCTCGCCCGGCTGCCGCAGCCCTTCCGGGCTCGGGTCGAACACCGCGAGCATCTCGAGTCGAACCGGAGCCTCACTCGTTCGTCCTCCGCGCGCGGGCGCGGACGTGGGAGTGTCGTGTTGTAGCGCAAGACTCTGGCGGTCGCGATCCTTCCAGTGCGCTCGCTCGCGATCGCGCTGGTGTTGTGTCCCACGTACTTTTTTTTTGAAATGGAACACAACGATTCCATACTTCACATAGGTCCAGCCATAGAGCTGGCCAAACGGACGGATACATCATCCGGGAGATCCTCATACCAGGTCTCTCCACTTGCCTGATGGCTAGCACCAAAGGCAGCTAAAACATGAGCTAGCTTATTACATGCCCTCGGGGCAAAAGAAAAGACAACACGACTGAAATTTAGTCCGGCAAATTGACGAATCTCTCTAAACAGGAGGCCTTCAGCAGCTAGATCCATCTCTGATCCTTGCAGCAGTGGCGGCAGTACGTGGCTGCACGCGTATGGGGCGATGGGTCGGTGGAGAGTGAGTGCGTGGGAGCTACGCATAAGAGCATCTCCAGCCGCGCCCCCAACTGGCCCTTCCCGGGCGTTTTTGTCGCGCCAGCGCCGTAAAAACGGCCCAGTCGCCCCCCAGAAGTCCTTTTTCGCCGGTTCGGGCCGAAACTGGTGCCGGCGGACCCAGGCAGAACCCAGGGCCCTGTGGGGCGCCTGGGGCACCGGCACAAGCGAAAAGGGCGCATGGGTCCGCCCTGTCGGTGAGTCGAGCGCCTCTTCCCGCCGAAGCAAAGGAAGCCGAGGGCGCCGCCGTCCAAGTCACCGGGCATGACAAACGCCGATTGGAGGGTAGAAGTGCAGCGATGGGAGGCCGTCACCGCCGACCGGCGGAACAGGGCCCTCGCCAAGAAGGCCTGTGACAACGCGGCACGCGCGGCTGCGGCTGTCGCTGCCGCTGCCACTTCGGTGGACCAGGCCGAGGCCGAGGCGACTCGCACGGGGATGATGAATCCACCCGGCAACCAGGCGCAGTACGCGCCCTGGGGCCAGCAAAGCGTCAGGTCTCCGTCGCCGCAGCCATGGGGATCGTCTTCGTCGAGCTACGCCGACGGGGACGCGCACAGTGGGTTCAACCCAAACGTCACTTTTCCCCATGAACACCCGGCCCAGCGCACGCCCTCGCCCGCCTTCACCGACGTGCAGTATCCTCCATACAACTACTCGCCGCCCGCGTACACGTCCTCCCTGACGCCCCCTCTCCGCCGTCGCACGCTTCCCTTCTCGCACCTCGGCGACGCCGACGAGACCGAGGCCGACATGGACGACATCATCGCCGAATATTCGGCCGCGGCCGCCGCATCTCCCGGGTTCACTGTGGATGAGACGGTGGATCTCAGCAGCGGCATGGACGGCGAGCTCGGTTACGTCTACGGCGACGAGGAGCGGGAGGAGCAGGAGGAGGAGGACGAGGAGGAGCCGGCGACTGTTCCGGCGAGGAGGCGCAAGAAGAAGAAGCGGACTGCCAGATTAGGCGAGCCAAGCATCAAGTGGGCGTCCAAGGAGGAGGAATGCATCGCCGAAGCATGGAAAGTCGTCTTCCTCGACCCGACCACCGGCGCGAACCAGAGCATCGAGACGTACTGGAGCGCATCAAGGCTGAGTTCGACGAGCGCAAACTCGTCGACCCCTACTTCAAAGGCGTCTACATGCAGCGCGGGTCCAAGGCGATGGCGAACCATTGGGGGCGTATCCAGGGGGCATGCAACAAATGGCATGGGGTCGTTGAGGAGGTCGCCGCTCGCCCGAAGAGCGGCGCCAGCATTGAGGATCAGGTATGGCACGCCGGTCTCCCGCCTCTCTTCGCCGTGTGCGCCCGCCAACTGTTTGTTCATCCGCGCAGTTGTTGCGCATGTTCGGCCTGTATCGGCAGAGCAACAACGACGCCGAGTTCAAATACCTCCACGTTTACAAGCGCATTGACAAGTGCAAGAAGTGGGCGAAAGTCCGGCGCACCCTCGAGAAGGCCAAGGAGACCTATAAGCCGGACGCGCCGACTCCGGGCGCGTCAGAAGGGCGGCCGGACGGCAACAAAGGTGCCAAGAAGGGGAAATACGCCGACGCAGCCACCGCTCGCGTGCAGGAGTCCATCCAGCACTGCCTCGCCGACGCGCAGGTCCGGGCCGCCCTTCGTGAAGAGAAGAACGAGGCGCGGTGGTCGGCGTTGATGTCGAGCAACGCCGTCAAGCTCGACCTACTCCGGACCAACGTCGCCGCGAAAAAGAGGAACACCGACCTGGCTTTTCTGCTGGGCGGGACGAACATGCTCCAGAGCACCGACGAGGCGGTCAAGGCGTGGTACTTGGCGGAGCGTGGCCTCATCCTGAACCAGCTTCCCTCGACGACGACGCCCGCGCCCACGGCGACGCCGCCCACGCCCACGTACACGCCGACGCCGCCGCCAAGCCCGAGCGATGATGCCGCCGAGACTGCCCGCAGCACAGAAGCCACGCCGACGCCGCCAAGCACAGAGACCCCGCCAAACCCGCGCACGCCGACTCCGCCGACGCCGGAGGCCGACGTCTCCGCCTGATGCGCGCTTCCGTCCTTTTTTTGTATGCCGAACTTTTCATCCGATCGTCGAGACCTGCTGGCCGCTTGATCGCCGGATTGTGGCGTCTATTTTGTGCGCGGGAATGACTACGTTTGAATTTGCTGTGGCTAGGGGACGGCGCCTGGGGGCGTGGTTGGGAGCTAGGTCATCCCCAGGGACCGAACTAGCGCCGGCTTGCCCCCAGGCCGCAATTTTTCAGCACCCTGGGGGGCCGAACGGCTGGAGATGCTCTAACGCCTTCTACTCACAAGAGGTGTTTGGAGAAGTAAGGCATTGTACAATGCAAGGTGCTTAGAAAAGGTGCTTAGAAAAATAAATCAGGTGTTTCTTAAGCACCGGTGCTTATTTGTACTGGGTAGACACTTAGTTAGGCGTCTTTCCTGTAGAAATAGGCACCGGTGCTTTCGAAAAACCAAATTTATTTTTCTAAGCACCTCCCTAAACACCTAGCACTGTACAAGGCCTAAATCAGGCTATTCTTAGGTAAAAAACTAGGCGTCTTTTGACCAGAAATACGCACTGGTACTTCAGAAAAAATTGATTTATTTTTCTAAGCAGCTCCCTAAGCATCTAGCATTGTATAAGGCATAAGGATCGAGATTGATCAGACACGGCGTCAGAGCTATTTTTCACTTTTTCTAGGGGTAGATCTACTTTTCGTCTAAGGGCATGGCCAACAGTAAGGGCATGTACAATGAAGACAACACCAAGTGATGCCCCAGCCCATCCAGCTAGATGAAAAAAAATGTTTGCATTAGTTTGATTTTTTCTCACCCAACGCCCTAATCTGAGGCTATCATTATCATGTCACCACATGTGTCAGCTTCTACCTCCCCACCTAAACATCCAGCGTCATCTCTCACCTCCTTTTCCCTCTTTCTCTTCTCTTTTTCTTCTTTCTCCCATGAAGCACCAGCCTCCTCTGCAAACTACTCTGACACACTGCGAGGCTACTACACTAGCTCCACCTTGCATCCGAGCCTAGTTGGACAGTGGGGCAGCGGATTTCAAGCATACCGTAATGCCCCAAGGGTGCTGCTCCACGTACCAGCTAGGCTCGGATGTCAGCGTGGAGCAAAAGTGAATGCCTCGCAAAGAGGTGATTCTTCTACATGCGCGGGCTCCTGAGGAGAGAGGTTATGGTCCAACGACCAAAAGTGAGGAAAGAGAGCCATGTGCTGACGATAGCGAGCATGCCCTCTTTTATATGTTGCCTTTTGCCAGGGAATGGATATGAAATAATTTGAAGAGGGAGAGAGAGAGAGAGAGAGAGAGAGAGAGAGAGAGAGAGAGACAGAGAGAGAGTGAGAGGGGGGTGGGAGGGGGGTCCTAAAGTTGGTGGTCTCAGCTCAATGTGTTGGGAGAAGAAAAATTCAACTAAGCGCCTCATGCTTTTTGTCTAGGTGGATGCATAGGGGTTGGCATGGGGGTTCGTGGGCCGGCCCTTTAAAACTGTTTTGCATTTTTTATACTATTCTTATATATTTTTTGTTTTCATTGTTGGCTTTCAACTGTTTTCTGTGTCGTTTCTCAATGGTTTTATTTTGGTTTTTGGTTTTTTTCTGTATCTAGATTTTCTTATTTTCTTAACATATTTTTCTTGGTTTCAAAAAACGTCGATTTTGTACATACACGTCATACAATGTATACATCAGAAACACTTTTTATAGATGTTTAACATTGCTTCAAAATATGTTTTGATGTCCACTTTTTTATATACAAAACATCTTGAATGCATTCCTTAATTTTTTCTAATACATGATTTTCTAAAATATATGTTTTTTTAACTTTTTCAGATATGGCCTAAACATTTTTCAAATACGCATTTAACATCTATTTATATATAAAAAGTAAATGATGGGTTCATTAGAAGCAAGAGAATTAGTCTAAAAAATTCCACGTTAATCAGAAAATACTAGCCCTCGATCTGGTGGGTCTTTTAAAATTATAATCATGTAACCATTAGATCTGCGTAACATATATAGCAACGCCTTAATAGACCACGAGTCTTTAACGTGTCATACCTTTATTTTTTTTTATTTACATATATGCTAACGTGCCATACCTGGTCTCTCAGGAAAACTCTTTTTTTTAATTCCCGGTGGAAAAAAACTTACATATACATCACGTGAGCGCACATGTCCCATGCCCTTTTTGTAGGTAGCCGTCTCACGTCCTTACACTAGATGAACATTAATAAAAGACATTTTTAATGATACAAGACATTTTTTAGCAACGGCATGAACATTTTCTTACACTATTAAAAAATTAAATAGTAAATGATGGGTTCATTAGAAGCAAGAGAATTAGTCTAAACAATTCCACGTTAATCAGAAAATACTAGCCCTCGATCTGGTGGGTCTTTTAAAATTATAATCATGTAACCGTTAGATCTGCGTAACATATATAGCAACGCCTTAATAGACCACGAATCTTTAACGTGTCATACCTTTTTTTTACATATATGCTAACGTGGCATACCTGGTCTCTCAGGAAAACTCTTTTTTTTAATTCCCGGTGGAAAAAAACTTACATATACATCACGTGAGCGCACATCTCCCATGCCCTTTTTGTAGGTAGCCGTCTCACGTCCTTACACTAGATGAACATTAATAAAAGACATTTTTAGTGATACAAGAATTTTTTAGCAACGGCATGAACATTTTCTTACACTATTAAAAAAATTAAATGCACAAACACATTTTAAAAATGTGTCCACATTTTTTTAAGACGGCACATGCATTTTTTGAATGGTAGTAACCTTTTTAACCGCATGAACTTTTTTTACATAAAATAAAGTTTATTTTGAAATGTCATGTGCATTTTTTTAGACATGAGAACATTTTTTAAACATCACAAAGAATGTTTTTGAATGTTATCAACATCTTTTAAAAGTCGCATGACCATTATTTTGCGTGAGCATTTTTTTAACACCGTGTTACATTTTTTAGCTCGATGAACATTTGTTAAATTTATATAGAAAATCCACTTGAGAAATATAAATAAAAGTAATAGAGAAAAGTATATGAAAAACTTTTGCTAGAGACCTAGCGCTCCCCCCGCGATGGGTCGGCCCATTAAGGGGGGTTGGGGGGGCGCTGAAGCGAGCAAACCATGGACCCTGTAGCAAGTGAGGTATAGGCGCTCCCTTGCACCGGGAACTATGCTGGCCCAAAGCACCATGGGTCAAGACAAATACAACCTTTTTGCTCCCTCCATTCGGGTTTATTATGCCTCTCACATTTTAAGCCAAAGTTTGATCATAAATGCACGTAATAAAATATGAATTATATGTAGAAAATATATCATAAAAAATGAATCCAACAGTTTAATTTTTCATGACATACCACTTAATTTTTGTAAATCAAATCTACGATCAAAATTTGACCTAAAATATAAGAGAGCCTAATAAACAAAGTAGTACCTTTTTTTAATTTATGTACTAAGGAATTCACCTCTTTTCTTTGGAGGGGTGCTAAGGAATCCACCTTGATGAAAGGAAAAAGCTCATTAAATATCTAAGTTAAAGGGGTTTAAGTTCACCATACAAATCGTGATTTCCTACCCCCAAGGTTAAAAGTAAATGCATTTCCTCTTTGAAATGCTATCTTATCATTTATTACCTTTGTTCGGAAATAAGTAGTGTGGTTTTATTCTTTTCAAGCAACTAGGTGGTTGAACTCTATACAACATAAATAAAAACTTCGGAGCCACCACTCCGGTTTCAAACCGGCATGGATGTCGTGCACTCGCCAACCGTGAAACTTGAAGGCAACACAACACATTGCAATGTGATGAAGGGTTGGTCTCCAAGAGGAAAGCAACAAGAGTATTTTCGCCAACTGCTCCGGGCCAGGCTAAAACTTGGGTTTCTACCTAGAGATCACAAGAACCAAATGCCTCGCCCGAGGGGAAGGGGGCGAAGGGCCTCCGCGACGAAACCTCCAAGGTCACCATTATCGTCGGCATCAATCGAGGTTGGTGCCACTTAAGCTCATCAACCCCATCTTTCTTTGCAGCCTGCATAATCTGTTGGAAATATGCCCTAGAGGCAATAATAAATTAGTTATTATTATTATATTTCCTTATTAATGATAATCGTTTATTATCCATGCTAGAATTGTATTGATAGGAAACTTAGATACATGTGTGGATACATAGACAACACCATGTCCCTAGTAAGCCTCTAGTTGACTAGCTCGTTGATAAATAGATGATTACGGTTTCCTGACCATGGGCATTGGATGTCGTTGATAACGGGACCACATCATTAGGAGAATGATGTGATGGACAAGACCCAATCCTAAGCCTAGCACAAGATCGTGTAGTTCGTATGCTAAAGCTTTTCTAAATGTCAAGTATCTTTTCCTTAGACCATGAGATTGTGCAACTCCCGGATACCGTAGGAATTCTTTGGGTGTACCAAACGCCACAACATAACTGGGTGGCTATAAAGGTGCACTACGGGTATCTCCTAAAGTGTCTGTTGGGTTGTCACGAATCGAGACTGGGATTTGTCACTCCGTGTGACGGAGAGGTATCTCTGGGCCCACTCGGTAGGACATCATCATAATGTGCACAATGTGATCAAGGAGTTGATCACGGGATGATGTGTTACGGAATGAGTAAAGAGACTTGCCGGTAACAAGATTGAACAAGGTATCGGGATACCGACGATCGAATCTCGGGCAAGTATCATACCAGTAGACAAAGGGAATTGTATACGGGATTGATTGAATCCTTGACATCGTGGTTCATCCGATGAGATCATCGTGGAACATGTGGGAGCCAACATGGGTATCCAGATCCCGCTGTTGGTTATTGACCAGAGAGATGTCTCGGTCATGTCTGCATGATTCCCGAGCCCGTAGGGTCTACACACTTAAGGTTCGATGATGCTAGGGTTATAGGGAAGGTATGTACGCGGTTACCGAATGTTGTTCGGAGTCCCGGATGAGATCCCGGACGTCACGAGGAGTCCCGGAATGGTCCGGAGGTGAAGATTGATATATTGGACGAAGGGTTTTGGAGTCCGAAAGTGTTCCGGAGGTACCGGGTGATGACCAGCATGACCGAAAGGTATTTCGGGAGCCTCGGCAAGTGTTGAGGGGGCTTCATGGGCCAAGGGAAGGGGGCAAACCAGCCCACTAAGGGGCTATGCGCCCCCTCACCTATTCCCACGTGACCAGGGGGTTTGGGGCGCCCCATCTAGGGTTCCCACCTCCTGGCTTGGGGGCCAAGTCACCCAAAGGGGAGATCCCATCTACCCTGGCCGCCGTCCCCCCTAGGGGAAACCCTAGGGCGCCTTCCCCTCCCCCTTGCCCCTATATATAGTGGAGATTTTGGGGCTTCCCAACACATGAGTCTCTCTCTCCCAAGGCGCAACCCTACCTCTCTCCCTCCTCGTCTCTCGTAGTGCTTGGCGAAGCCCTGCTGGAGTACGGCATCCCAAGGACGAACGTGCAAGTTATCCGGTTTTGAAGTTGAGGCAAAAAAAACCTCAATCTCCAGCGGCAGTCTTCCTTTCTTTTAGTGGAAGTTGTTGCAGACAACATCTAAGTTCCACACGTAGTAATTGCGAGAAATAATATGACACACAAATAAGGCATGTGTTTAAGTCAGACAAACAGAAGACACCCTAGGTTTTTTTGGGGGGGACAAGAATGTTTTAGATTTTCCCTTACTAATCCTTTATGCACTTTAGTGTTCCTAACCCTTCACTAACTTTTGGTGGATTCTTCTTATGGATTATTAAGACACCACGTGTAGTAATTACTAATTGCTGGAACTAACACACCCAAGTTTCTGCGACATAGCCCGCACACGTGATGTACCATGGGCCGGGTCCTGTATATATATATACCAATGAAACTTACACTCGGACTGCCGTGACCGTGCCGTCGCTCCGTCACAAGGATATATCACCGTAAGCTACTGTTTCATGCTGCGAATCCTCGGACATTTCTACGCGCGCCCGCACTAAATGCATGCACCACTAGTGGAGTGTTCCATTGGTCCACTTAGCGGGAGCAAGCGTGCTCGTGAGCTCCATCGCCGTTCTCCAAGTTTGGCTAGCTATATAACCCTGGAAAGCATCATGATTAGGTCAGCAGATTAAGTCATTGTTTCAAGTCCATCTGTGGACGCTCGCAACACTTTGTCCTCCTGTGGTTAGTGGTTACCATTGCTAGCGATTCACGAACCAACAACAAAAGCACTACCACCAACATGAAAGCGTTACCAGTCTACCTCCATCAGACCAGGGAATTCACGAACCAACATGAAAGCATATCATTCAATTGGCGTTCTTTTTTTTCTTTTCCAAAGGGCCGCATAGGACCGGACTCCACTATCATCACGATAACGAAATAAACCGCGACCACAAAAGCAGCATCCAGAGGTGCAAAAAGGAAACTAAAAAGCAGCTAAAACTACAGCTAGGGGAGTTCCAGTCCGCGTGCATGACTGGCCTGCTACCAGAACGAAGAAAATACGCAGGTAGCAGAACAGTTTCAACTTTCGACAATGTAACCGAGCCCTTATGATCGATGTGAACGCTTGTTTTCCCCAGAGCGCAAGAACAGCAGGTATGCTTGGTTCAGAAACCACAGGCTTTTCCTTCGGCGATCAGGCACCAACAGAGGTAACATCATCTTCCATAGCATCAGTGTTGGTGATGCGAAGCAACCTTGAGTCAGGATCACGCGCTCCATCCGCATGATGAGCAAGGGCCTCTCTCTGCAGCGCCGCTGAACCACCTTCGAGCGTTTCCTGGTCCACATTATTCTGGACACCTGCCGAGTAATTGTATTCATTTGCAGGGATGATATAGACCTCCATAGTTCTCTTCTGATTGCTCAGCAGCTCGAAGAGGCAGATATCACCCATCTTCAGATTGTTATCTTGTACAAACTGTTTCCATCCACTTACGATCCTTCTATCGCCGGTGTTGTCAGGAAACCCCACCTCCCACTTCTCTCCAAGCAACTGAAGATACAGGCGTGGCTCCTCACCAAGATATTTCTTAGCATACTGGCTGGGTAAAGTCTATTTACAGATTTGAGCAAAAGATTTAGTATATAATGGCATGAAGACAACTCTATTGTAAAATAACGTGTCAACTGTTTCCTAAATTTGTACTATAGTAGGAAGCAAACTGCATGTAAATACAGGGTTAACTGGTTATGAATTAACTAACATCTTCAAGAATTGTGTTTTCCTTATTATTCCATAAGCAGCAGTTTATGTTGGAAATAATGCTTTATTCCGACAGTTTATGCTTTACAGAGACACCTACATAATCTGATGCAGAACACACATTAAAAATATGGAACTCACCAGAACGAATCTTGAATCAAGGTTCATCTTGCCCATCACAGCAACAAAGATGGGGATCTCTGATTGTATAGATTGGACCTTCTGCATTACCACTTCCTTCTGAGCTGGAGTCAGTTTGGCCTTGTGCACGGTAATGTAACCGTCCTTCAACTGCTCTTTCTGAGATGAAGATAGTGTGGCCTTCTTCTTCTTGACACTGGCATCACGTACTGCATAGCCATCTTCAGAGGAGAAAGATTCTTCTTCGCAAAGAAATGAAGATAGACTGGCCTTCTTCTTTCTGAGAAAGTAATTGGAATCAGGCACATCACATGCTCCATGGCTATCTTCAGACAAGAAAGACTCTCCTGTGCGAAGAAAAGAGAACTGCTAAATATAGCTATAAACATATGAGAATGATTTGAAGGGAAGATATATCTATAATTGAAAACTGAGACCAGATGGCTCGGCGGAGGAAATATTTATTGCAGTGATTTTGCCTTGACATGATTCGTCCACTTCCATTTGGAAGTGCCGCTGCCTTTTCGTTGGTGGTGACTCCACTGGCAGCCCATTCACTGTGCCGAAAGGCTGCATTTGTATGGGCTGTGAACTTTTCACAGTGTCAGTAGCATTTGTGCACCTCTCTTTCATAGGAGGCGGAAAAAAATCCGGAACAACTGATAATGCCTTCTCACAGCCAAGTTTATCAAAGATTATGACACTAAACTGCGAGTTTCCATTGTATCTGAATACTATGGTGTCACCCATCTCTAGGCCAAAGGTTTCGACGAATTTCCCCCACCCCACTGTGAGGACAAGCTTTTCCTTGTTCTTGGCAACTTCAATTATGTAATTGCAACGATTTTTTGTTTCAAGCATCATCTCTCTTGGGAACTCACCCTTGAAACGCCGAACAAATTCTTCTACGATGATCTGGAGAAAAACAACCAATTTTTTAATGGGCTGTAAACAGGATTAAAAAAATAGTCACTATAATGAAAGCTAATTTTATGTTCAATATATCTGACTGTGCAACATACCAAGAAAAACGTGAGTGCCAAAAGCATGGTATTTTTTGTTTGAACTTTGAGGAAGCTTTTGTGCACAAAAACATACATGACCAAAAGTTTCAAAGACTACATATAGTTTGTGTATGTCTCTAAAGCAATATATATCTCCACAGACTTTAAACTACTAGAAAGTAGAAAATTGGTCTACAGAAAAACAACAAAGTAACTGATAAAATGAAGTGTTGCTGTATTTGGATATAATTTACCATCTCTTGTTGAAAATCACCCATCATAAGCATCATGAAACCTTTCTTCTTATCATCCAGGTTAGTATAGTGATATTCATCCCAGCTATTACATCTTTCACAAGGCACATCCATCTTTTTAGAAGATCTGCAGTGAATAAGCCATTTGAAGTGAAATTTTGTACCAGGAAATGAAGCCATTGAATAATAAAGACTGGTATTTCACCCGATTTCATGTGCCTCGTTGCGCCTTTCTTGAACCTGAGGCATAAAAGGATCCTCAACAACTGATAATGCTTTTTCACGACCAAGCTTATCAAAGATTATGACTTCAAACTGAGAGTTCCCGTTGTATTTGAATATTAAGGAATCCCCCATCTGTAGATCATAGTTTCCAACGAACTGCCTCCAACCCACTGTAAAGACAAGCTTTTCTTGGTTTTTGGCAACCACAATAGTGTGACTGTAACCCTTTCGGGTTACTAGCTTGATCTCTCCAGGAATCTCGCATTTGAAGCGCAGCACAAGTTCTTCTGGGAATATCTGCAGAAAGAAATAATAATAAAAGATCGGACGGACAGTTTATGCACAAGATCCAAAAGACACTGGTTACAATCAAGGTGTATCTTTGTCTTTATGATATCTGGCTAGTATCTTACAAACAAACAAGGAAAATGAGTGTGGATCTTACTATTAATTGTTAAAATAAAAAGTATGCGTGTTACTCGAAAAAAAGCTACGAGGAATCTGACTGCGATACAGAATTTAAAGTAGCAGACAGGAGAAACATCAATGGTCCTAAAAAATAGCACAGATAGATACTAGTAATTGCTAAAATTAGAAAGTAGTAGATAGTAGTAGAAACATCATTGATCATACTAGTAATTGCTAAATTGAAAAAGTAGAAGTAGTAGATAGTAGAAACATCAATGGTCTTAATAGGGTTACCATGTCATCTCGGAAATCACCCAACATAAGCACCAAGAAATGTTTCTTCGCATCATCCAAATGTTTGTAGGAATACTCATCCCGCACCTTGCATCTTTCACAAGACGTGCACATCTTTTTACCAGCCCCCCTGCAATGCAAAATTAATATTGCAGTGATATATGGGCGAGTACATGAAGTCATAAACAGTAAGAAGACTTGTACTTTTGTTTTGTTGCACTTGACCTTGTACTCCTCAATGTGAATTTGGAACTTTGTTTTTTCTTTCTTTATATTTTTCAAAGGCCAGAAGCTGTATACTAAGTTATTAACCAAGCCCAAGCTTTCCAAGAACACCTCTTGACGAAGATAAAGATTACAGGCAGGTCCAGGGGGAACTTGTTGCCCTCTCCCAATCTGCACAAGCTGATGGTGTGCCGTGAGCCTAGCTTGATACCGCACGTACTCCGCATCACCAAAACAAGGGAGTCATTGTAACCGTGGCCAGGAAGTCGCCGGACATTGCAAGGGGACACCAGCAACAACAATCTGAGGCACCTGCTATCGACCCGGAGATGAAGGCGAAGGTCGGATAAGGAGACCCAATCCCACAACACCACCGAAAGCGTCGCCACGCACCTCCACAAACCGAGGCGAAAGAATTGTGGCTGACAACTCCTCCCCACAACCGGACATATCGGATATGAGGAAACTAATGCTCAGATCACCCACCCCGCGGTGATGCTGGAACGAGCGCCACCGCCATGTGGAGGGGCCGGAGATACTTATTTCGTCGCCTCTACCGCGGAGACGAACAACACGAGACACGGGCATGAAGATCCATGATCTCCCCTGCCCCGTGGCACCAAAACCGACCGCGGGAGGCGAATCTGCCAGCAAGGAAGAGATCTGTGGGGCTTGGTTCAAAAAAAAAAAAGAAAGAGGAAGAGATCTGTGGGGCGGCTAGGGTTTTTTCCCGAGGGAAAAGTTGATTCTGTCTTTAGTTAAAAAAAATGAACTTAGATTCAAACCATGACTAATCGATCAGATCGGAACAGGAATTACGATGGATTGGACAAGAAGAAGAAGATGAAAATTCTCCATGAGACCACCCGATTTCTCTCTTCTTGACGAGCAGAGCTCATCCAGCTCGCCAACCTGACGCCACCTCCTACCCTCGTTGTTCCCATGGCCCATGGGGCCTCCCCTCTGCCAACTGACGGCTCGACGTGGTGACCTGCAGAAACCCAGATGCGCCGCCAGCACCGACCACCCGGCCGGCGGCCGATTCTCCTGCGTGTGGGAGAACTCCCTCGACCCCATCGAAAGCGCGTGCAGTGCAGAGACGGCGTGGTCACCATGGCCGTCGCGCTGGCCACCGGCGTGCATCGCAACGTCGCCGTCACCCTCCCCCATCTCTCCACG
Source organism: Triticum aestivum (assembly GCF_018294505.1). Taxonomy (NCBI): domain Eukaryota; kingdom Viridiplantae; phylum Streptophyta; class Magnoliopsida; order Poales; family Poaceae; genus Triticum; species Triticum aestivum. Next base: position 617,826,687 of record NC_057807.1, on the reverse strand, counting down.
CACAAATGCACTTGTATTGACCATGTTATTACTAATAAAGGGGAATGCGATGTCGCATCCAGAATCATCCGAGACCGAGTTAACACTACTATTTTGGACTAGTAGAGGAACAGCAGAAAGAGAATTTTCAGAAAGAATCACTCCCCATCCCCAACCTCATCGACAACTGAATCGAAAGAAGCCACCCGGAGAGTTATTCTGGGACTGGGTGGAGTACGATGGTTAGATTTTTATCTCGCGATTCTTACCTTGCTTATCCTGCCGCCTTTGTTCTACTTCTCGCTGCCTTCTGCTGGCCTCCGCTACTCTGCTGGGTGGAGTAGTACTAGTATGTGACGACGCTGAGCGGACGGAGCTCGTCCTGCAGTAGTACTACTACTTCTTGTCTAGCCAAGCTCCTGAAGACCTCAGCATTCATGTGTAAAAGAAAAAGACCTCAGTGTTTGTTGTTTGACTGTCTTCACAAAAACCGAGGCCCAATGGGTTGCTTTTTATTTGAATTAATAAGACAATGCATTAAACATGAATGCATTGTCTTAGCACGGTCTTCTAGAAAATGATATAAAACGCGGTCTTTTATGACATGATAGATATAGTAGGCTGGACATCAGATCACGTAGGGAACGGTTTGTATGCAACGAGCGTGACTGGACCGACCATGACGTGACGGCCGAGATGCATCTAAGAGCAAGTACAATAAAATGACGTAGGCGGGTTGTAAGACATTAAATATTATATTCTTGCTTACTTGAAAGAGAGAGAAGAGAAGAGAGAAGAGAAGCGGGCTATTAGTTAACAGCCGGCTGTAACACGTGCTCCTAGGTACTTTGTGAGAGAGTGGGGTGGGCCATGTATCAACAAAGTAGTACATATTTATATCTAGCTATTGTATTTGTTGGCTATAAACTTGGCTATACGTGACATGGCAACGCCATATAGCCAGCAGCAGGCTATATTATTAACCATGCTCTAAGGGTCGCCGATTTAAAATGTTCGGAGGACTATGTGCAATCATGCCCTAGCTAGAGATATAGGCATTGAATCGCGGAATCTCATTAACAGGTATCGCCTCGCCATCTACTTTCTACGATGTTCTCATCCCATAGATTCTGACATTCCCCGCAAAAAGGAAAAATGATTCTGACAAATTGCATGAAAGTGTGATTTTAGATTGGATCATGGCGCAAATGATCTACTAGAAGGGAAGGAGGGGCAGCAACAATAATGTATGGTGATGTTGTTTGAAAGAAAATGCGGCTTTTCTTGTCAGACCCGAGAAGAAACGGTAGGAGTTGTTGGTGATCACGAGGCATCATCAACGAGCAACAACAATTGCAAGGGAGTGGCAGCCCAGGGCGGTCAAGCAGTTAGACTTCACGAGGGGTGGTTGAAATTGGTCGTTGGATGATCACATGAGGTGGTTCTTGTTTGATCTGCAAGCATCGTCGTTTGATTGATGCGGCGAGCAATCTCCGTTACGTAGTGCATGTAGTAAGCTTCACTAATCTAGCTTTAGCTTTAAGGTGCTATGTAAGAGCAATGAATATGATAAGAAACAAGGAATGAGTACGGTGACGATCTCGATCTGGTTTCCTTGCGACCTCTCTCTGATCTCTCTCCCGACGATGCCATTTCAGAGCACTGAATATATAAAATCTGACAGCGAATCCAACTGTAACTTTTACTTTTCCCCTGTCCATTTTGGAGCACCAGTTCATCCAAATAACTCACCCTTAGTAACAATTTAATTAGCACTAACTTTAAATAGTACACGTAGCAAGTGCAGGGCACGCTAGTAAGTACTCTCCTATGATTATTAAATAAGCGAGCTAGCAGGACCAAACCATGGTCTAGCGTGCTCTCCTACGAGCCTGTGCTAGTAGATGGTTTCAGACCTATGAACACTGGCGCACTAGTAGGGTTTGCACTGTAAGAGCAGTCTTCCGGTACTAAAGGTGTGTTGTCAAATCATGGCATTGCTTCTCTCTGTAAAAAAGGAAAAATCCAGGTATGGCAGACGTGATGAAAGTCCCCGCCAAACTATTTCCTGGAGGAAGCGCTTCTTGGCTTTGGTTCGCCAGTTTCCCGCTGTACATTGTGGGCTTTAGGGCATCTCCGACGCCGATCAGTAAACCACTCCAACTATCCGGACCGCGTTAGCCATCCAAAGCAGCCGCGCAGTGGTTTTCGGACGCGTTTTCTTCCGCAAATTGGAGATAAAAGTGGAGAGGTTTGCGAGATTCCGGACCGATTCTAAGCCCGTTTCTGATCGTCCTGGCCCATCAAAAACCCCTCACCCCTTCTGTGTGTTTTTAGTCAGCCCGCTCCAGAACGTCAGCGCCCGCATTCATGCCCGCCAGAGCGGACGCGACCGCTCACTGGCGCAGGCATTGAAGCGGCGCGCCGGCCGAGAGAGTGCCGCCTGCGCCGCTTCCCAGTGCAGGCGACTGTCGCGCGTTCAAACGACACGACGGCAACCTGCCCGTCTATCCAGCGCCACCCGTCCATCCGTCAGCCACCCACTAGTGCTATATAAATCGTTGCCCCAATTTCCCGACCGTAGCCACAGTCATCCCTCTCCACACCACTCCCCGCCAGGGATCCCTCCGCGGCCAAAGCTCTCTGGGACATGCCGATGTCAGAGCACATGAAGGCCATGGTCGCCATTGCTGCCGACTGGCAGGCCGGCAGGCAGCCAAATGACGTGCAAATGGAGGATTCCTCGGACGACGAGCCAGCGCCACCCTCCTCTTCCTCCGCAGCACCCTCCTCCTTCGCTTCACTCTCGCAGGTGCATTGCACCCTGACCATTATCGAGGCTCGTGCCTAATATATAGACATGGTGCGGGAGGAGCAGGAGGAGCAGTTTCGGGAGGCGCAGGCCAACGCCAACTACAACCACAGCCTCCTCCAGGAGAATCTACAAGCGGGACGCATACTTGGCGGAGCAGGACCCGCTGCTCGTTTCCTATCGCTCCGCTCACGAGATCCACCTCGCATGCTGGTAGTACCGGCAGCGGGTGGCGGAGGTAGCAGCCACCTGCAAGGAGCGGGAGGACGACGGGGGCGAGGCGTTGTTCGGCGACACGGACGACGAGGAGGCCGCGCCCCGGCACCACGACCACGAAGAAGCCGGCACGTCCGCGGGCGCCGCCTACAGAGAGGAAGAGTAGTGCATGGTAGGTCGCCTCGCTCGGGTCCCAAGAAGGCCATTGCTCCTCCCCTCCCGTCAACACCAAGCTTGGTGCGCTCAGCATCGACGACCAATTAGTCGCTTGGCGGCTACGTCGAGGCGGACAACTTCACTTCCCGGGTCTTCGGAAGCGGAGGTCACGGAGGCAGAGCTGGAAAAGGTGAAGCTTCTATTCTCTTGGTTCATGGCTGGAAAACAGGGACCGGATACCGGCAATCATTTAGATTAGCCCCCTAGGACCGCTTTCATGTATTTGTAATGAAATCCAGAATGTTTATATAAAATCAGGCCGTGTTTATATGAAATACGCACTTGTTTGCACGAATTTCGTCCGATTGGTTTGAGTTGTTGTGAAATGTATGCGGTTAGCGTTGGATGGCCGCCTCCCGCATCCATGTCTGCCTACTGGTCCCCCTATCCACGAACGGATGCGAGAGGTTTTTTCCGGGTTGCCATTGGAGATGCCCTTAGGGCGTCTACGGCCGACCCTCAAACCGTCGTCCGGACTGTTGTGGCGTCCAAGGCGATCCTGTATCTCTGCAGGCGGTCCAGACGTACTTTCTTCCGCAAATCAAAGACAAACATGGGTGATTTTGTGGGCGTCCGGACTGCTCCTGAACCTACATCTGACCGCCCTGACTCGCCAAAAATCCCTACCCGTCTCTCCCGCGCTTTCCATCAAACGCCTGCGCCGCTTGTCACGCCGCATTCATGTCGGCCCAGATCATGCAGCGGCCGACATTGGTGTTCTGATTTGACCGGACATGAGGGCAGCGCTGACGGACATGACTCTCAAGCGTCGCTGATTCATTGTGGACGACGCGTCTCGAGAAACCAACTTCGGTCGCTGTGCCGCATTGAAGCAGGCTGACCGTCCCTTCGTCTGGCCTGAGCACGGCTATTTATGTCGTGCACCCGCGATGCACAGAGGCGCACTTCCCTCCCCGACCACTGCGCCACCCCCCCCATCTCCATGACCAAGGCCTCCTCCTCTCCGACTCAGCAGCGGCAATGCTGAAGTCATGGTGCTCTGCGCTGGCAGGCAAAGTCGGTGGAAACTCCTCCTCCGGTGGTTCTTGGCGCCGCCGCACACGCTCTCCGGGATCGTCGGCGTCCACGGAGGCCGGCTCCTCTGACAAGGAGGAGATCATCATCTCCTCCAGTGACAAGTGATACATCTCCGTTGTATCTACTTTTCTTAGCACTTTTCCTCTTGTTTTGGACTCTAATTTGTATGATTTGAATGAAACTAACCCGGACTCACGTTGTTTTCAGCAAAACTACCATGGTGTTATTTTTGTGCAGAAATAAAAGTTCTTGGAATGGAACGATACTTTGCGAGGATTTTTATACAATAAAAGAGAATTTCTAGAGCCAAGAACCACCGAAGGGAGGCACCTGGATGGGCACAACCCACCAGGGCGCGCCACCCTCTCCAGGCGCACCTAGGTGGTTTTTTCCCACCTGGTGGCCCCGCAGACCCTGAAACCAATGCTATAAAATCCTATTTTTTCACAAAAAATCGAAGAGAAAGAATTATCGCGTTTCACGAGACGGGGCTGCCGCCGTCTCCTGTTCTTCATCAAGAGGCCAGATCTGGAGTCCGTTTGGGGCTCCGGAGAGGGGGATCTTCGATCTTCGTCATTGCCAACCCTTCTCCGTCGCCAAATCCATGATGCTCCCCACCGGGAGTGAGTAATTCCTTCATAGGCTCGCTAGTCGATGTGGAGTTGGATGAGATTCATCATGTAATTGAGTTAGTTTTGTTAGGGCTTGATCCCTAGTATCCATTATGTTCTGAGATTGATGTTGCTATGACTTTGCCATGCTTGATGCTTGTCACTTTGGGCCCGGGTGTCATGATTTCCGATCTGAACCGTTTATGTTATCACCATTATAGCCATGTTCTAGATCCGATCTTGCAAGTTATAGTCACCTACTACGTGTTATGATCCGGCAACCCCGGAGTGACAATAGTCGGGACCACTCCCGGTGATGACTGTAGTTTGAGGAGTTCATGTATTCACCATGTGCTCATGCTTTGTTCCGATACTCTATTAAAAGGAGGCCTTAATATTCCTGAGTTTCCAATAGGACCCCCTGCCACGGAGGGTAGGACAACAGATGTCATGCAAGTTCTTTCCATAAGCACGTATGACTATTTACAGAATACATGCCTACATTATATTTAAGAACTGGAGCTAGTGTTGTATCGCCCTAGGTTATGACTGTCTCATGATGAATATCATCCAACAAATTGCGGATCCAATGCCTACGATTTTCCTACATATTTTTCTTGCTAAGTTACTACTGCTGTGGTTACTATCGTTACTAGTTCAAAATCACTTTTATCACTGTCACCGTTACTGTTGCTGCTACCACTATTATCAAAACTATCATATTACTGTGCTACTAATCACTTTGCTGCAGATAATTAATCTCCAGGTGTGGTTGAATTGACAACTCAACTACTAATATTTGCAAATATTCTTTGGCTCCCTTTGTGTCGAATCTATAAATTTGGGTTGAATACTCTACCCTCGAAAACTGTTGCGATCCCATATACTTGTGGGTTATCAAGACCTTTTTCTGGCGCCGTTGCCAGGGAGCATAGCTATATTTGTTGAGTTAATTGGGATTATTATCATATTATCACTATGAAGAATCTAAAGGATGCTAAGACTAAGATTTTTCCCTCTAAGACGAGGGGAGGTAAGGAACTGCCATCCAGCTCCGCTTTAGATTCACCTTCTATTATAATTAAACTTGCAACACCACCACATGCTATTATTTTGGATATGTCGCAGGTTATTGATGATGCTACTTTTACTATGAATGATACTCATGATGATGCTAGTACCTTGCTTGATGATAATATGCCACTAGGTGAATTTCTTGATGAACAAATTGCTAGAGTAAGACAACATGATATTGTTGAAACTGATGATGAGCTTGAAACACCTATTAGAACTGGCCCTCCTAGATTTGAATTGTCAAAGGTGCCGTAAGGTTATGTAATAGGTGAGGAGGCAACTAGAGACATTCTTGCTTGTAAGGATAGAGATGATCTAGAAAAATTATTATGCAAGTATAAAGAAAGATCTTTGAATGCTAGAATGAAATGCGATCCTAAGTTTGCTACTTCACCTATCTTTATTGATGATAAGGATTATGAATTCTTTGTCGACCCAGAGTTAATTACTTTGGTTGAATCGGATCCTTTCCATGGTTATGAAACTGAAACTGTTGTGGCACATCTTACTAAGTTGAATGACATAGCCACCCTTTTTGCTGATGATGAGAAGATTCGTTATTATTACATTCTCAAGTTATTTACATTATCATTAAAGGGTGATGCTAAAGCTTCATACAATACTCTTACTCCTGGTTGTGTGTGTAGTCCCTAGGATATGATTTATTACTTCTCTAAAAAATATTTCCCTGCTCATAAGAAACAAGTTGCCTTGCAGGAAATATTTAACTTTATGCAAATTGAAGAAGAGAGTCTCCCACAAGCTTGGGTGAGGCTTCTCCAATTGCTTAATGCTTTCCCTGATCATCCTCTTAATGAAATACTTGATATCTTCTATAATGAACTAACTGATGCTTCTAGGTTGTGTTGGTTGTGTTTTCAAGGAACGAACTATTGAGCAAGCCGAAGAATTATTGAATAACATATTGAAAAATTATGATGATTGGACTCCTCCTGAAACACCGCCTAAACCCACTCCGAAGAAGAGGGGTATTTTATATCTCAGTCCAGAAAATATGCAGGAGGCAAAGAAATCTATGAAGGAAAAAGGTACTAAAGTTGAGGAAGTCAAAAATTTACCACCTATTGAACAAATACATGGGCTTGATACACCACCACCATCTAAGGTGGTAGAGGTAAATTCTTTAATGAAATTCAATGATAGTGATAATCCTCATGATAAACATCCTAGCCAATGCCTTTATGAGTTTGATAATTACATTAGAAAGCAAGACCACTTCAATGCAAATGTTACGAAACAATTGAAATACAACTCTGATATGATTGCTCGCTTAAGTGACTTGTTATTTAAAATCTCAAATGATGTTAGAGGTGCAGGAAAGCATGCTTCTATGGTTCAAACTCAATTAGAACAAGTTGCTAAATTTCAAAGAGCATTGCTTGATGAAATGAACAATAATATAAGTGACTTTGCTGTTAGAGTAGCAGCCAGAGGAGGTAAAATTACTCAGAAACCACTTTATCCTGAGGGACACCCAAAGAGAATTGAACAAGACTCTCAAAGGATTAACACTGATGCACCTAGTCCTTCTAAAAAGAAAAAGAAAAAGAAAAGGAAAAATAATAGGACTTTTCCTGCCTCTAGTGAACCTGAAGTAGAAAAACCTCCTGATAATGATAATGAAGTTTCTATTTCTGATGTTGAAACTCAATCTGGTAGTGAATACTCACCTTCTGATAGTGAAAGAGATAATGATGAGGTTCATGAAGACACTCAAACTAATGATAAAGAACTAGACAATGATGTTGAGACAGAACCAACTGTTGATCTTGATAACCCACAACCAAAGATTAAAATATATGATAAAAGAGACTTTGTTGCTAGAAAACACGGTAAGAAAAGAGAACCATGGGTTCAATAACCTATGCCCTTTCCACCTAAGTCAACTAAAAAGAAAGATGATGAAGAATTTGAACGCTTTGTTGAAATGCCGAGGCTAGTCTTTTTGCGTACTCGCTTGACTGATATCTTAAAAATGCCTCCCTATGCAAAGTACATGAAAGACATCATCACCAATAAGAGAAAACTACTGGAAGCTGAAATCTCCACCATGCTTGCTAATTATACTTTTAAAGATGGAGTACCTAAAAAACTTGGAGATCCGGGAATACCAACTATACCTCGCTCCATTGAAAGAAATGATGTGAAAACTATTTTATGTGATTTGGGAGCTGGTGTTAGCATTATGCCTTTCTCTTTATATAAAAGACTTGATTTGAATAAACTCACACCTGCTTAAATATATTTGCAAATGGCTGACAAATCAACTACCATACCTATTGGTATTTGTGAGGATGTTCCCGCTGTTGTTGCTAATGTTACTATCTTAACTGACTTTGTTATACTTGAGATGCCCGAGGACGACAACATGTCGATTATCCTTGGTAGACCCTTCTTGAATACTGCAGGGGCTGATATTGATTGCAATAAAAGAAAGATCACTTTTCATATCAATGGTAATGAGCATACGGTGCACTTTCTGAAGAAACAATTCCAAGTGAATGGTATTAATGTTATTGAAAAAATCTTCGACAATCACTATTGGAAGTTTTCACCTACCTCTACCTAATGTTAAAAAGAAATATGAAATGCTTACTGTTGGGGACATTCATATCCTTGTTGAGGTAACTTAGTGATTCACGAAAGTTCTTTGGTTTCATGCTAATCGAAAGTGGTTGTTAGTAAGACTTGATGAACCTTATGAATGGATCATTTTTTAGAGGTATGAAGTTGATGAATTTAGTGAGCACTACCTTCTGTCCCTACCTTTTGTTTTCTGTTTTTTATTAGTTAAATAAAATAAAATGCCATGCTTTGTCTATTTTCTGAGTTTTCCATGCAATAAAAATGACCCAAAAATAAAAGTTCTCAGAATGCTCTGAAAATTTAATACGATTTTTTCTGAATATTTAAGAATTTTTTGTGCAAATAATCAGAGGAGGTGCACGAGGTGGGCACAACCCACCTGAGCGCGCCAGGACCCCTAGGAGCGCCTTGATACGTCTCCAACTTATCTTTAATTTTTGATTGTTCCATGATGTTATATTATCATTGGATGTTTTACAATTATTTTATAGTCATTTTTTGGTACTAACCAATTGACATAGTGCCTAGTGCCAGTTGCTGTTTTCTGCTTGTTTTTTGACATCGCAGGAAATCAATACCAAAAGGAGTTCAAACGCAGTGAAACTTTTTGTGGATTGTTTTTCGACCAGAAGACATCCAATGGGCCAAAGAAGTACCAGAGGGTCGTCCCGTGGTGAGCACAAGACACCAGGGTGCGACTGGAGGCCCAGGCGCGCCCTGGTGGGTTGTGCCCTCCGCTGTGGCCTCTCGCACCGCTTCTTTGCTCAATAAATACCCCAATATTCTAGAAACCCTAGGGAGTCGACGAAAATCAATTCCAGCCGCCGCAAGTTCCAGAAACACCAGACCCAATCTAGACACCATCTCGGAGGGGTTCATCATGTCCATTGGTGCCTCTCCGATGATGGATGAGTAATTCTTTGTAGACCTACGGGTCCGTAGTTAGTAGCTATATGGCTTCCTCTCTCTCTCTCTCTCTCTATCTTGATTCTCAATACAATGGTCTCTTGGAGATCCATATGATGTAAGTCTTTTTGCGGTGTGTTTGCTGGGATCCAAGAAACTTTAGTTTATTATCAGATGTACGTTTTTATGAATGGAAGTTATTTGAGTCTTCTTTGATCTCTTACATGCATGATTGCTTATAGCCTCGTATTTCTTCTCCAATATTTGGGTTTTGTTTGGCCAACTTGATCTATTTATCTTGCAATGGGAAGAGGTGCTTTGTGATGGGTTCTATCTTACGGTGCTTGATCCCAGTGACGGAAGGGGAAACGACACGTATGTATCGTTGCTATTAAGGATAACAAGATGGGGTCTATTTCTACATAAATAGATCTTGTCTACATCATGTCATCGTTCTTATTGCATTACCCCGTTTTCCCATGAACTTAATACACTAGATGCATGCTGGATAGTGTCACGACCGGTTTTCCAATAAAATACTTATTGAGAAACCAATCTTTTTAGTCCAGTATGAGGAAAAATCCTCCTGACTGGTAGACAAAATCTTGATACAGTAAGCCAGTAGTATTAAATATATTACAAGGTCGAGCTGGGGTGCTCAACACTTTATTACAGACACGCCAATAATTATACATAAAGGCGGATATGGCACAATGGTGTGGTGGCATACTACTGACTCGAGAATAAAGTGGTGGTGGAAATATCACAGTGGAGTGGATAACATGACTCCTAAACTGGCAGCTCATCGAGCGTCGAGGTGAGGCTCGATGTATTTATTTGGGTGGCGGAAGCGGATATAACACAGTGATCAAATCCAGGGTCGCACGAGACTGACTGGGACTCCTCTAGGCGTGGGACTCGCTATCGAACTCTTCATCCATGAGATCGCCTTCGTTAGCATCTGGCCAAATCAACAAGCCAGGTGAGTACTTTGAAAGTACTCGCAAGACAGTTCGGACATAAGATAAAACAAATGCATGCATGAATGCGTCATGAGCAATTTGTAATACACATACAAATGATGAACTTGCGTGACATTATTTAGTAATAAGAAAGTCATATGGTAGTAGAAATAACTGAAAACCGATCGGGTGTCTGAAGCGACGTCATGAAGGGTGAACAAATAAATAAAACATGCCGCAGTCGGGCATCTAAGCGACACCACATAAAGGGCTTATATTGAAAGTAAAAGTCATACGTGCCACAGTCGGACGTCTGAGCGACATCACAGAAAGGGCTTTTATTGAAAATAAATAACAAGCGTGCCACAGTCGGACGTCTAAGCGACATCACAGAAAGGGCTTTTATGGAAAGTAAATAACAATACTGCCACAGTCGGACATCTGAGCGACATCACAGAAAGGGCTTATACTGAAAGTAAATAACAATACTGCCACAGTCGGACGTCTGAGCGACATCGCAGAAAGGGCTTATACTGAAAGTAAATAATAACAATGCCGCAGTCGGATGTCTGAGCGACATCGCGGAAAGGGCTTTAAATAGATTATTCATATCAGTTAAACTTGCAAGAGTAATACTCGTGGGAAAATATTCAACATATGATAATAAACGGGTTAGTCCATCCACGGGAAATAAACCTTTGACCGGAATCAACACCCATGTGGTTCTCTGGAATTTCTGTCACCGAGATTGAAACTCGACAAGATAAGTTGAACACAGTACTTGGACATGGATAAGATGATTCAAAGGAATTTTTGACTCTGTAGACTTGGACTAAAATGTCCACAACCAACGGATTTCCGTAGTCACGAAGGACTAGTTCCGTTTACGGTATTTCTGAAGAAAACACATCTAACCCGTACACACCCATTCCACCTCATGATGCCAGGAATCACCCTGGACAACGTCCAAGAAAAACTTTGAGACAGGGAGGTCACAACCTCGAATAGCATGGGATCAAATTTCTATACGCGCGCTCTAAGGGGTGCCCCCCTCTCGGTCCCAACCGGAAACACCCATGCCCCCTGACCGGATGACGGGCTTTAATCCAGGGCCATGGAACCCTCATCCCGGCCTCTCTATTTGGTGTGTACCAGGAAAGTGGTTTGCAACTTACTAAGCCATATTCCTTGCGGAAAACATGTGGTAGTACCGGAAAGGAAATGAATGGGAATGTGACTTGATTCACGTTGACACTGAAGTCAAATAGTCTAGCATAAGACTGGCATGCCACAACACTGCCATCTTACCCATTCTCATGCCATCACATGGCCATGCAAACTTATATCCAACAACATATGGATTTTCGAAACTCGCTTGCCTCATCTATGCATGTAACATGACATTCATCAAGATGCTCATAAACATGCCATGAACTACTCAATGCAAACAATGCCAAGACACTCATCATATCAAAAGTTCAAACATGCTTGCCTGGTTCGGAGTAGTTGGAGCCTAGCTCGGTGAAGTTTGCGGTTCCGTCACCTCCTTCGGTATCTACGGTATACAGAAATATACGCACTATCGTAAATACCGTGAGGTGCACAGAAGTATTCCAAATATTTTTCAAATAAATCTGTTGAAAAACTAGATAAAATTTTAAAGAGGACAGAAAAAGAATCAAACAAAAATCCTTCTCTGTTTAAAAGTTATAAGCGTTTTGGTCCAAGGACCTCTTTGTAATGAAACAGAAACTTCCCAGGGGGCTAAGCAGAAAAGTCCAGAAAACGATTCAAACTGGAAAGTGCATTTTGCCAGAATACGCTTTCATAAAACGGTTCGTTTAATAAAAAAGAGAGACTGACAGGCGGGTCCCACCCGTTAGGTTTAAAAGTTTAAAAGGGGGAGACGGAGCTCGTCGGCGCCCGAGAGCTGCGGTGGTCGCCGGAGGCGATCCACGGAGAGGCAAGGGGATCGGGTGGTACCTCCGTGCTCAGTGCATCATTCTGCGTCGGTGGATGGTGGTGGTGGTCGTCGGCGAGCACTGTGTCGACAGCAGCCCTGGCTCCGGCGGACGGCGGTTCGGGAGGGGTTGGCTCTCGCCGGAGAGTGCTGCGAAGGGCAAATTGAAGTGGGGTTAGTCTACTGGGTGCTCGAGGGGATTGCAGACGAGGTTTGGGTGCCGGGGACGGCCTCACCGGAGCGAATCTAGGTGGAGGCCGAGGCGGAACGGGGCGGCCGGAGTCGGGGGAGGAGACCTCCTCGAGGTCCTCCTAGAGGCTTGGCTTGGTGTTGGTGAGGTCCAGTGGTGGTGCGTGCACGAGAGCGTGCTCGGGGCTCCCTTTTATAGGCGATCCGAGGCGGTGGTCGTGAACGGAGTTCTCCGGCGATGGTTATGGCGGCGCAAAGCTTGGTCGGGGTGGTTTAGCAGTTGAGCTTCATCGTGGAGGTCTACTGGCTCCATTTTGGCACTAAACGCGTTAGGATTAGAAGCTTTGGGGGGTGTTCGACGGAACGGGGCGGCGTGGGCCCGTCGGCGGCAGAGGCCGTGCCTTGTGCTTGCCGGCCACGGCGATGGTGCAACGGGGGTGTGCTGGCGTGCATGAGCCACGCAAAGGGCCAGGGAACGATGGGCGGCGACGGGGGGCGTGGCGAGCGGGCTCGGGCCCTCGCTGGCCGCCACGGGTGGCGCAGCCACCACAGAAACTGCCAACACCGACGAGGCTCACCGCCACCGACGCCTGCATCCGTCCAAGGGGGCGTGCGGCGCTCCGGCCAAGGAGAAGAGGCCGTGCGCAACGCGCCAGGGCGCACTGTTGACAGGTGACCGATCCCTGACGACACTGAACTTCTGAATCTCTGAATTTACTGAATGTGCATAGAAACAGTGCTGGCCAGGTGTTCGATAGAATGATTTTGGTATGTGGGAGGTTCTCCTTGAGCTGATCTTTGGTGGGGTGGCCTCTCATTGCATCTGGGGGCTGCCTGAATTTTGGTGGAATTTTTGGAGAAGTGGAGATATGAATTTCACCAAATTTGACAAATCTGGTCCAAACTTACAGAGGCTGAAATTTGAAAAATTTGAAAAGAATAAGAGTGGTTCTTGATGGTTCTAGGTTGTGGTTACCAAGGACCATCCAGAGGAGTTGGTTTGGGGTCAAAAATCAAAGGCATTAAGGTACTTGCATTGCAAATCACCTAGGCTCAAAATAATGGACAAAATTGTTTTGGGGAAAGAAATAAATGAAATAAAATCCAAAAATGAGTTGGACTTGTTGGGACACAATATATGGATTGCCCCAAAGTGGAAGGAGGGTTTTGGGAAGTTTTACCATATGAGGCATGGTAAAATCATGAGTGATTTCAACAAAAGAGAAGTCCCAAAATTTCTAGGGTTTTCTTCTAAAGGAAAACAAATCCCAAAAATTTAATTTTGAGAAGAGGGCAAACAGAAGAAAGGTTTTTAATAACCAATACCAGGGTTGAAGAAGATGCCAAATAAAAACCTTGTCAAAGGGGAAAAAGTTTTCAGAGAGAGATTTTTTTGGAAGAATTTAAATGGCCTTCTTCAAATCTAACAAGGTTTTTGCTGAAAACCAAATAGAAATTTTTGGAGTGTCACAACACCTACCCCCTTAGGAAAAATCTCGTCCCCGAGATTTCAGCTGATCCTTAAATAAGTGTGGATGCTCTGTCCGAAGAAAATCCTCTCTTTCCCAAGTGGCTTCACTCTCGGTGTGATTGCTCCACTAAACTCTGAAAAACTTGATGGTTTTCTGTCGGGTCCTTCTTTCAGACTCCTCCAATATTTTTACTGGATGTTCCCGATAGGTGAGGTCTGGTTGCACGTCAATGTTTTCATGGGATACTTGCTTCTCTGGGTTGCTTACGCACTTCCTTAATTGCGAGACGTGGAACACGTTGTGGATATCGGATAATTCTCTGGGTAAGTCTAGCTGGTAGGCTACCGTGCCTCTTCGTGCCGCTATACAGAATGGTCCGATGAATCTTGGTGCTAGCTTCCCGTTGATCTTGAATTGTTACAAGCCCTCATAGGAGATACTCGTAGAGACACAAACTCACCGGGTTCGAAACTGATTCCACGATGTTTCTGATCGTAATAACTCTTCTGTCGGCTTTGAGCTGTCTTGAGTCGGTCCCTGATTAGCTTGACCTTTTCCTCGGCTTCTTTGAGCATGTCTGGGCCGAATATACGACTGTCTCCGGTCTCTGACCAATTTAGTGGGGTACGACATCTCCGCCCGTATAAGGCTTCATATGGTGCCATTTACAGGCTGGCCTGGTAACTGTTGTTGTATGCGAACTCTGCGTATGGCAAGCTTTCTTCCCAACTAGTTCCATAAGTGAGGACACATGCTCTTAGCATGTCTTCTAGAATTTGATTTACGCGTTCAGTTTGTCCGTCAGTCTGGGGATGGTATGCTGTACTGAAAGCTAGTTGGGTTCCCAGATCCTATTGCAGGTGATCCCAAAATCTGGAGATGAATTGTGTGCCCCTGTCAGATATTATTGTCTTTGGAACTCCATGTAAGCAGACGATACAAGAAAGATAAAGCCTGGCAAGCTTCTGAGTGGTGTGGGTTGTCTTCACGGGGATGAAGTGTGCTACTTTAGTCAGTCTATCAGTGATGACCCATATGGCATCATGTCTGTGTCGTGATCGAGGTAGCCCAACAATAAAATCCATTCCAATCTCGTCCCATTTCCACTCGAGTATCTTATTTGGTTGTAATAGTCCGGCCAGTTTCTGGTGCTTGGCCTTGATGCGTTGACATGAGTCACCACATGCATTAAATGTGGCTATGTCCCTTTTTATACCATGCCACCAAAATGTTTCCTGAAGATCCTTGTACATTTTTGTTCCTCCAGGATGGATTGAATACGGAGCGGTGTGGCCTTCGGCTAAGATTTGTTGTTTAAGGTCCTCGATATTTGGTACGCAAAGTCTATTTCCGTACCACAATATTCCCTGCTCATCGATAACGAATTCTGAGGCCTTGCCCAAATTCACTTTCCGTTTAATGCCTTCAATGCTGGGGTGCCCATGCTGAGCCTTTTTAACCTTTTCTATCAGGGTAGGTTGTATTTCTAAATTTGACACACTGCCTTCAGTGACCATTATTAAGTTGAGTTTGGCAAACTCCTGCTGAAATTCAGGTCTCAACTTTGGTAGGCTGTTGTTGTTCGGGTTGGGGTTCCGACTTAGAGCATCTGCCACTACATTTGCTTTTCCTGGATGGTAGTGTATGCCAACATCATAATCCTTTACTAGTTCCAACCAGCGTCGTTGCCGTAAATTCAGTTCCGATTGTGTGAAAATATACTTGAGGCTTTTATGGTCTGTGTATATTTCACAACGATTTCCAAGTAAAAAGTGTCTCCATTCCTTAAGTGCATGTATAACTGCTGCTAACTCGAGGTCATGAGTAGGATAATTTTCCTCATGCTTGCGAAGTTGTCTGGAAACATACGCTACTACCTTGCCTTCTTGCATCAATACGCATCCGAGGCCCTTCCGGGATGCGTCACAATACACCTCAAAATTCTTGTGTATGTCTGGCACAATTAATACTGGTGTTGTCGTTAATTTCCTTTTTAGTTCTTGGAAACTTTTCTCGCAAGCTTCCGTCCATTCAAACTTCTTGTCTTTCTTGAGTAGCTGCGTCATTGGCTTTGCTATAGTGGAAAATCCTTCAATAAATCTTCGGTAGTAACCCGCCATTCCCAAGAAACTCCGTACGTCCGTTACGCTAGCTGGTGGTTTCCAGCCAAGTATGGCCTTGACTTTTTCCGGGTCTACAGCAATACCTTCTTGGGTCAGTACGTGGCCCAGAAAACCTACCTGCTTTAACCAAAATTCACACTTGCTGAACTTGGCGTACAATTGATGTTTCCTGAGTTCTCCTAATACAATTCGGAGATGTTCAGCGTGCTCTTCTGGTGTCTTGGAGTATATCAGAATATCGTCGATGAATACCACAACAAACTTGTCCATAAACTTCATAAATACTTTGTTCATGAGGTGAACAAAATATGCGGGAGCGTTTGTTAGTCCAAATGGCATTACTGTGAACTCATACAGTCCGTATCTGGAGGTGAAGGCTGTCTTGGGGATATCTTCTGTGCGTACTTTTAATTGATGGTATCCCGACCTTAAGTCAATTTTTGAGAATACCTTAGCCTGAGCGAGCTGATCAAATAAATCATTTATCCGTGGCATCGGGTATTTGTTCTTGATTGTGACCATGTTAAGTGCTCGATAGTCGATACACAATCTCAGTGTTCCATCCTTCTTTTTGGCAAATAAAATTGGTGAACCCCAAGGTGAGGAGCTGGCTCGGATATATCCTTTGTCCAGTAATTCTTTTATTTGCTTCTTCAATTCTACCAACTCGGATGGTGCCATTCTGTATGGTTTCTTGTATATGGGGGCGGTTCCGGGTGCTAGCTCAATGCTGAATTCTATCTCTCGGTCTGGTGGCATGCCTGGTAGTTCTTCGGGAAATACGTCTGGAAATTCACACACTACTGGAACCTTGCTTAATTCAGAAATATCCACCTTGTTCAATCTCGGTTGCCGGGATATTTTTCTCTCTTTGGCTGAAACTGTTATTGTCTTCCCATGGTGGTGGGTGAGAATTACGGTCCGGTTGAAACAGTCAATAAAACCTTTGTTGGTGGTTAACCAATCCACCCCTAAGATGACATCCAGACCTTCATTTTCCAAAACAATAAGGTTGGCATGAAATTTCAATCCTTCAAACTCAATAATCACACTTTGGCAGTAACTCTGGGTAACTTGCTTAATTCCAGGGGACTTGATGATCATGGATTTTTCCAAGGGAAGCATCGAAAAATTATTCTGCAAAGCAAAACTTTTCGAAATGAATGAGTGAGAAGCTCCAGAATCAAACAAAACCATGGCAGGTATTGTGTTGACAGGGAACGTACCAAGTACGATATCCGGGGCATTCTGTGCTTCCTCTCTGGACACGTGGTTCAGATGACCCTTCCGGTGGTTGTTATTGGGGTTGAAATTGTTACGCTTTGGCGCTGAATTATTGCCACCATTGTTCGGCTTTGGGGTCGAGTTCCTTGGCTTGGGGCACTGCTTGGCATAATGCCCTTCTTCTCCACAAGCGTAGCAGGTAACGCCTGGGCGATATGTGAACTCCTTGTCCCTTGCATGGAAATTCTTGACTGGGCGTGAGACGTTTGTTGTGGGTTTGTGTGTCCCACCTTTCTGAAAATCCGTCTTGCTTCGGTGGTTGCTAGCAAGATTAGTCTGGTCCCTTTTTCGCTTGCGGAAATCCTCCAAGCCGCGTCTCTCATTTTCCAAGGTAATGGCCTTATCCACTAGCGTTTTAAAATCTGGGAAGGTGTGCACAACCAGCTGGCATTTGAGCGCGGGTGCCAGACCGTCTAGGAATTTTTCCATCTTCTTGCTTTCAGTCATACGCTCTTCGTTGGTGTAGCGAGACAATAGAGTAAACTGACTGTTGTATTCTGACACCGTCATGGTCCTCTGTTTGAGGTCATCAAATTCTCTCTTCTTGATCTTCATAAGACTTTTAGGAATATGTGCCCCACGAAAACCTTCCTTGAAATCCTCCCAGGTTATTTCATTTTTGTTGGGGTGCATGTGTAGGAAATTCTCCCACCACGATGCAGCTGCTCCCGTGAGATAATGCGGTGCATATAGTACTTTCTCACGGTCTGAACACTGTGCAGTAACTAATTTTCTCTCCATGTCTCGAAGCCAGTCGTCGGCCTCAAGAGGTTTGTCAGTATGAGAAAATGTTGGGGGATGCTTCTTCTGTAACTCAGATAACTTGGATTGCTGCTGATACTGTCCACGGTGATTTCCCATATTGATGAATTGGTTCATCATTTCCTGATGTTGTTGCTGAGTCTGTTCATAAAGACGACACACTTGGGTAAATGCTGTTTCACTGTCCTGTTGACTTGTCTGTCCCTGAGTGAAATTGTGGTTTGGTGGTGTGCCATAATTTCCTTCGGGCTGATTTGGCATGGAGCGCGTCCAAGGACGAGACATCTTTCACATGGGGATATATTTTGTAAAACTCATAAGAAAGGGAAAAGAGTCGCAAAATTTCAATAAATGCATAAATACCGGGAAAATTTTAAATGCTCCAGGATTTTTAAAAAGAAGAATCGATTGCGCACAAATAAGGACTGCTCATTACATATCTTACACGCAAGCGGTAATTATACAATACATCACTCAGGATATGCGTACATATTCCTGACATGTTATTTAGGCTAGTGCACTTCTCCAGTTCCTACATGATGCGCAAACAAGCTACTTCTCACAACTTATGTACATATGAACATATCGTACAGAGCGGTACATCGCATGACGGCTAAGCGTACTCAGTCGGAGATGGTGAGGATCTCCTTTGCCCTGCCGAGGGTGAGGCGCAGTGAGGCTGGGGACTCAACCTCCTCCTCACTAATAGGCTCCAGACGTGAAGCGCTGCGCTGAGTAGATGGAGCGGGTGCCATATGCAGAGCAACACAAACGGGTGTGGGCGCAATAGGTGGTGCAGAGCGGACTGGAGTGGGCGCAATGGTTTGGTTGAATTCCTCGGTGGAAGGCAGGCGACGAGCAGTAGCGAGAGTGGTAGGTGCATAAGATGCTGAGGACGAGACGAAAGTCAGTGGCGGTGCGGCGTGCAGGAGCTCCCTCCTGTTAGCGGCACAGCCATGGACTGAGTCCATGCGGGTAGCCACGAAGTCGTCCACCAGGCTGTCGAAGGCTGCCTCCAGAGCCAGGAGATACTCGATAAGCATCTCAAAAGCCTCGTCTCGTTCTCCTCTGGGGCAAGAGAACGCGTAGTGACAGGCGTATGGCACGTGGCATGGAAGGTAGCGGTAACGACGAGTCTTCATCGAAGGAAGGACATCCCTGAGACGAGCTATAGCCTCACGGGCTGCCATCTGCATAGCATGCTTCTCCGTAGGCATGGCTCTTCCCAAGAACCGGAAGCGGCGTAACTCAACACGCCCTCCCTTGAATTGCACCGCGGCCTGGTGCATGGTCAGACTGTCGTTGACTTTGTGCTGATAGAGTGTGAAGACTGGGTGCATAGATGGCCCCATCGCGACCTGGACGATGAAGGAGAGAATCTTGACGAACCCATCAGGCACGTTGGCGAACATCTGAGACTTGCAGTTGTTGTTAGCCATCTACAAAAGTAGGCAAAAATTCTGAGTGGTCAGATCATAAATTTATGCTGACTGTCAGAAAATGTCTACATTTGCAAAAATAATAGTTAGCTCTATCATGCTAATAACTGATTAGCGATCGCACCTAGTGGCTTCCTACAGTCAGCCTGGCTCTGGTACCAAGCTTGTGACGACCGGTTTTCCAATAAAATACTTATTGAGAAACCGATCTTTTTAGTCCAGTATGAGGAAAAATCCTCCTGACTGGTAGACAAAATCTTGATACAGTAAGCCAGTAGTATTAAATATATTACAAGGTCGAGCTGGGGTGCTCAACACTTTATTACAGACACGCCAATAATTATACATAAAGGCGGATATGGCACAATGGTGTGGTGGCATACTACTGACTCGAGAATAAAGTGGTGGTGGAAATATCACAGTGGAGTGGATAACATGACTCCTAAACTGGCAGCTCATCGAGCGTCGAGGTGAGGCTCGATGTATTTATTTGGGTGGCGGAAGCGGATATAACACAGTGACCAAATCCAGGGTCGCACGAGACTGACTGGGACTCCTCTAGGCGTCGGACTCGCTATCGAACTCTTCATCCATGAGATCGCCAGCATCTGGCCAAATCAACAAGCCAGGTGAGTACTTTGAAAGTACTCGCAAGATAGTTCGGACATAAGATATAACAAATGCATGCATGAATGCGTCATGAGCAATTTGTAATACACATACAAATGATGAACTTGCATGACATTATTTAGTAATAAGAAAGTTAGACGGTAGTAAAAATAACTGAAAACCGATTGGGTGTCTGAAGCGACGCCACGAAGGGTGAACAAATAAATAAAACATGCCGCAGTCGGGCGTCTAAGCGACACCACATAAAGGGCTTATATTGAAAGTAAAAGTCATACGTGCCACAGTCGGACGTCTGAGCGACATCACAAAAAGGGCTTTTATTGAAAATAAATAACAAGCGTGCCACAGTCGGACGTCTAAGCGACATCACAGAAAGGGCTTTTATGGAAAGTAAATAACAATACTGCCATAGTCGGACGTCTGAGCGACATCACAGAAAGGCCTTATACTGAAAGTAAATAACAATACTGCCACAGTCGGTCATCTGAGCGACATCGCAGAAAGGGCTTATACTGAAAGTAAATAATAACAATGCCGCAGTCGGATGTCTGAGCGACATCGCGGAAAGGGCTTTAAATAGATTATTCATATCAGTTAAACTTGCAAGAGTAATACTCGTAGGAAAATATTCAACATATGATAATAAACGGGTTAGTCCATCCACAGGAAATAAACCTTTAACCAGAATCAACACCCATGTGGTTCTTCGGAATTTCTGTCACCGAGATTGAAACTCGACAAGATAAGTTGAACACAGTACTTGGACATGGATAAGATGATTCAAAGGAATTTTTGACTCTGCAGAGTTTGTACTAAAATGTCCACAGCCAACGAATTTCCGTAGTCACGAAGGACTAGTTCCGTTTACGGTATTTCTGAAGAAAACACATCTAACCAGTACACACCCATTCCACCTCACGATGCCAGGAATCACCCTAGACAACGTCCAAGAAAAACTTTGAGACGGGGAGGTCACAACCTCGAATAGCATGGGATCAAATTTCTATACGCGCTCTCTAAGGGGTGCCCCCCTCTCGGTCCCAACCGGAAACACCCATGCCCCCTGACCGGATGACAGGCTTTAATCCAGGGCCATGGAACCCTCATCCCGGCCTCTCTATTTGGTGTGTACCAGGAAAGTGGTTTGCAACTTACTAAGCCATATTCCTTGCGGAAAACATGTGGTAGTACCGGAAAGGAAATGAATGGGAATGTGACTTGATTCACGTTGACACTGAAGTCAAATAGTCTAGCGTAAGACTGGCATGCCACAACACTGCCATCTTACCCATTCTCATGCCATCACATGGCCATGCAAACTTATATCCAACAACATATGGAATTTCGAAACTCGCTTGCCTCATCTATGCATGTAACATGACATTCATCAAGATGCTCATAAACATACCATGAACTACTCAATGAAAACAATGCCAAGACACTCATCATATCAAAAGTTCAAACATGCTTGCCTGGTTCGGAGTAGTCGGAGCCTAGCTCGGTGAAGTTTGCGGTTCCATCACCTCCTTCGGTATCTACGGTATACAGAAATATACGCACTATCGTAAATACCGTGAGGTGCACAAAAGTATTCCAAATATTTTTCAAATAAATATGACAAAAAAACTAGATAAAATTTTAAAGAGGACAGAAAAAGAATCAAACAAAACTCCTTCTCTGTTTAAAAGTTATAAGCGTTTTGGTCCAAGGACCTCTTTGTAATGAAACAGAAACTTCCTAGGGGGCTAAGCACAAAAGTCCAGAAAACGATTCAAACTGGAAAGCGCATTTTGCCAGAATACGCTTTCATAAAACGGTTTGTTTAATAAAAAAGAGAGACTGATAGGCGGGTCCCACCCGCCAGGTTTAAAAGTTTAAAAGGGGGAGACGGAGCTCGTCGGCGCCCGAGAGCTGCGGTGGTCGCCGGCGGCGATCCACGGCGAGGCAAGGGGATCAGGGTGGTACCTCCATGCTCAGTGCATCATTGCGCGTCGGTGGATGGTGGTGGTGGTCGCCGGCGAGCACTGTGTCGACGGCGGCCCTGGCTCCGGCGGACGGCGGTTCGGGAGGGGTTGGCTCTCGCCGGAGAGTGCTGCGAAGGGCAAATTGTAGTGGGGTTAGTCTACTGGGTGCTCGAGGGGATTGCAGACGAGGTTTGGGTGCCAGGGACGGCCTCACGAGAGTGAATCGAGGTGGAGGCCGAGGCGGAATGGGGCGGCCGGAGTCGGGGGAGGAGACCTCCTCCAGGTCCTCCTAGAGGCTTGGCGTGGTGTTGGTGAGGTGCAGTGGTGGTGCGTGCACGAGAACGAGCTCGGGGCTCCCTTTTATAGGCGATCCGAGGCGGTGGCTGTGAACGGAGTTCTCCGGTGATGGTTACGGCGGCGCAGAGCTTGGTCGGGGTGGTTTAGCGGTTGAGCTTCATCGTGGAGGTCTAATGGCTCCATTTTGGCACTAAACGCGTTAGGAATAGAAGCTTTGGGGGGTGTTCGACGGAACGGGGCGACGCGGGCCCGTCGGCGGCAAAGGGCGTGCCCTGTGCTTGCCGGCCACGGCGACGGTGCAACGGGGGTGTGCTGGCGTGCATGAGCCATGCGGAGGGCCAGGGAACGATGGGCGGCGACGGGTGGCATGGCGAGCGGGCTCGGGCCCTCGCTGGCCCCCACGGGTGGCGCAACCACCACAGAAACTGCCAACACCGGCGAGGCTCGCCGCCACCGACGCCTGCATCCCTCCAAGGGGGCGTGCGGCGCTCCGGCCAGGGAGAAGAGGCCGTGCGCAACGCGCCAGGGCGCACTGTTGACAGGTGACCGATCCCTGATGACACTGAACTTTTGAATCTCTGAATTTACTGAATGTGCATAGAAACAGCGCTGGCCAGGTGTTCGACATAATGATTTTGGTATGTGGGAGGTTCTCCTTGAGCTGATCTTTGGTGGGGTGGCCTCTCATTGCATCTGGGGGCTTCCTGAATTTTGGTGGAATTTTTGGAGAAGTGGAGATATGAATTTCACCAAATTTGACAAATCTGGTCCAAACTTGCAGAGGCTGAAATTTGAAAATTTGAAAAGAAGAAGAGTGGATCTTGATGGTTCTAGGTTGTGGTTACCAAGGACCATCCAGAGGAGTTGGTTTGGGGTCAAAAATCAAAGGCATTAAGGTACTTGCTTTGCAAATCACCTAGGCTCAAAATAATGGACATAATTGTTTTGGGGAAAGAAATAAATGAAATAAAATCCAAAAATGAGTTGGACTTGTTGGGACGGAATATATGGATTACCCCAAAGTGGAAGGAGGGGTCTTGGGAAGTTTTACCATATGAGGCATGGTAAAATCATGAGTGGTTTCAACAAAAGAGAAGTCCCAAAATTTCTAGGGTTTTCTTTTAAAGGAAAACAAATCCTA
This sequence comes from Triticum aestivum, assembly GCF_018294505.1. Classification (NCBI taxonomy): domain Eukaryota; kingdom Viridiplantae; phylum Streptophyta; class Magnoliopsida; order Poales; family Poaceae; genus Triticum; species Triticum aestivum. The sequence continues at coordinate 617,803,005 of NC_057807.1, read as the reverse complement.
AAAATTTAATTTTGAGAAGAGGGCAAACAGAAGAAAGGTTTTTAATAACCAATACCAGGGTTGAAGAAGATGCCAAAACAAAAACCTTGTCAAAGGGGAAAAAGTTTTGAGAGAGAGATTTTTTTTGGAAGAATTTAAATGGCCTTCTTCAAATCCAACAAGGTTTTTGCTGAAAACCAAATAGAAATTTTTGGAGTGTCACTGATAGCGGCCGATGTGTGGAGTAATAGTAGTAGATGCAGGCAGGAGTCGGTCTACTAATATTGGATATGATGCCTATATAATGATCATTGCCTGGATATCGTCATGATTATTTGAAGTTCTATCAATTTCCCAACAGTAATTGTTTTCCCACCATTTGCTATTTTTCTCGAGAGATGCCACTCGTGAAACCTACGACCCCCTGTATCTTCTTTAATATATTTGCCTTCGCGATCTACTTTTATTTGCTTTTATTTTCAGTTCTACTAAACCAAAAATACAAAAATACCTTGCTGCACTTTATTTTATTTTGCGATCTGTTTATCCTATCTATCACAACTTTATGACATCTTCTCGCCAATCTGAGGCACCGTACCCGAAAGGAATTGACAATCCCTTTAACACGTCTGGTTGCGAGTATTTGTTACTTGTGTGCAGGGACTGTTTACATTGTGTTGCTTGGTTCTCCTACTGGTTCGATAACCTTGGTATCATCATCGAGGGAAATACCTACCGTCGCTGTGCTGCATCATCCCTTCCTCTTTGGGAAAATACCGACGTAGTTCAAGCAGGCATCAAAAGGAATTTCTAGTGTCGTTGTCGGGGAGGATCTTCAACATCAACCAGGTTCCTAATCACAAATCGCATTGATACATCTCCATCGTATCTACTTTTCCAAACACTTTTTCCCTTGTTTTGGACTCTAACTTGCATGATTTGAATGGAACTAACCCGGACTGACGCTATTTTCAGCAGAACTGCCATGGTGTTGTTTTTGTGCAGAAATAAAAGTTCCTAGAATGACCTGAAACTCCACGGAATTTATTTTTGGAATTAACAAAAAATACTGGCGAAAGAATCAAGACCAGGAGGCCCACACCCTGTCTACGAGGGTGGGGGCGCCCCCCTAGGGCTCCCCCTGCCTCGTGGGCCCCCAGGTGCTCCACCGACCTCAACTCCAACTCCATATATTCATGTTCGGGAGGGCTGATCTGGAGTCCGTTCGGGGATCCAGAGAGGGGAATCCGTCGTTGTCGTCATCATCAACCATCCTCCATCACCAATTTCATGATGCTCACCGCCGTGCATGAGTAATTTCATCATAGTCTTGCTACACAGTGATGGTTTGGATGAGATTTACCATGTAATCAAGTTAGTTTTGTTAGGGTTTGATCCCTAGTATCCACTATGTTCTGAGATTGATGTTGCTATGACTTTGCTATGCTTAAAGCTTGTCACTAGGGCCCGGGTGCCATGATTTCAGATCTGAACCTATTATGTTTTCATGAATATATGTGAGTTCTTATCCTATCTTGCAAGTCTATAGTCACCTATTATGTGTTATGATCCGTTAACCCCGAAGTGAAAATAATCGGGATACTAACCGGTGATGGACCGTAGTTTGAGGAGTTCATGTATTCACTAAGTGTTAATTCTTTGGTCCGGTACTCTATTAAAAGGATGCCTTAATATCCCTTAGTTTCCATAAGGTCCCCGCTGCCACGAGAGGGTAGGAATAAAGATGTCATGCAAGTTCTTTTCCATAAGCACGTATGACTATATTCGGAATACATGCCTACATTACATTGATTAATTGGAGCTAGTTCTGTGTCACCCTATGTTATAACTATTGCATGAAGAATCGCATCCGACATAATTATCCATCACTGATCCAATGCGTATGAGCTTTTCACATATTGTTCTTTGCTCAGTTACTTTACCGTTGCCACTGTTACAATTACTACAAAACTACTACTATTACTTTTCCCACTGTTACTGTTACTTCCATACTACTTTGCTACTAAATATTTGCTATAGATATTAAGTTATCCAGGTGTGGTTGAATTGACAACTCAACTGCTAATACTTGAGAATATTCTTTGGCTCCCCTTGTGTCGAATCGATAAATTTGGTTTGAATACTCTACCCTCGAAAACTGTTGCGATCCCCTATACTTGTGGGTTATCAAGACTATTTTCTGGCGCCGTTGCTGGGGAGCATAGCTTTATTCTTTGAGTCACTTGGGATTTATATCTGCCGATCACTATGAAGAACTTGAAAGATGAAAGAACTAAGATTTATCCTTCAACTACGAAGGGAGGTAAGGAACCGCCGTCTAGCTCTGCACTTGATTCTCCCTCTGTTATGAGTAAACTTGCGACACCTAAACCTACTTTTGCTATTAATTCTGATATGTCGCATGTCATTGATGATGCCACTTCTGCTATGCATGATACTTATGATGAAACTACTTCTATGCTTGATACTATTGTGCCATTAGGTGAATTTCTTGATGAACAACTTGCTAGGGCTAGAGAGAATGAAATTATTGAAACTGATAATATTAATGAAAATGATGATGAAAGTTCTCTCCCTAAATATGAATTGTCTGTTGTTCCTGAGGGTTATGTTATGGATGAAGAAACTGCTAGAGATTTTCTTGCTTGCAATGATAGATCTGATGTTAAGAAATTATTAGCTAAACTGAAACAAAATCTCTGAATGCTAGAATGAAATATGACCCTACTTTTGCTACTTCACCTATCTTTGTTACTGATAAGGATTATGATTTCTCTGTTGATCCTGAGATAATTACTTTGGTTGAATCTGGTCCTTTTTATGGCAATGAATCTAAAACTGTTGTGGCACATCTTACTAAATTGAATGATATAGCCACCCTGTTCACTAATGATGAGAAATCTCGCTACTACTATATCCTTAAAATATTTCCGTTCTCATTAAAGGGTGATGCTAAAACATGGTTTAATTCTCTTGATCCTGGTTGTGTGCGTAGTCCCCAGGATATGATTTATTACTTCTCTGCTAATATTTCCCCGCTCATAAGAAACAAGCTGCTTTAAGGGAAATATATAATTTTGTGCAAATTGAAGAAGAGAGTCTCCCACAAGCTTGGGGGAGGTTTCTCCGATTACTTACTGCTTTGCCTGATCATCCCCTTAAGAAAAATGAAATACTTGATATCTTTTATAATGGACTAACCGATGCTTCCAAGGACCACCTGGATAGTTGTGTTGGTTGTGTTTTCAGGGAAAGAACAGCTGATCAAGCTGAATTACTATTGAATAATATGTTGACAGATGAAAACAATTGGACACTTCCTGAGCCAACTCCTAAGCCAACTCCGAAGAAAAGAGGTGTTCTATTTCTCAGTCTTGAAGATATGCAAGAGGCAAATAAATCTATGAAAGAGAAGGGTATTAAAGCTGAAGATGTTAAGAATTTACCTCCTGTTGAAGAAATACATGACCTTAATATACCACCTATTGAAGAAATACACGGTCTTGATAACCCAACACAGGTAGTGAAGGTAAATTCTCTTTATAGATATGATAAAGTTGAAATCCCGTCTACTAAGTTTGCTAGCCAATGCTTGGATGAATTTGATGACTTTATGGCTAAACAAGAAAATTTCAATGCTTATGTTAGTAGACAATTGAAAAGTAATGCTTATATGATTGGACACTTGAGTGATTATATGTCTAGAGTGAAGGGTGAACTTAAACTCACTAGTAAACATGCTTCTATGGTTACCACTCAAGTAGAACAAGTGCTTAAGGCTCAGAATGATTTGCTCAATGAATTAAATGATAAGAGAAATGATAATGTTGTTAGAGTTATGACTAGAGGTGGTAGAATGACTCAGGAACCCTTGTATCCCGAGGGCCACCCTAAGAGAATTGAGCAGGATTCTCAGGGAAATAATGCTGATGCACCTAGTCCATCTAAAAAGAAGAAGAAGAAAAATGATAGGACTTTGCATGCCTCTAGTGAACCTGTTGTAGACACACTTGAGAATCCTAATGATATTTCTATCTCTAATGCTGAAACACAATCTGGTGATGAACATGAACCTAGTGATAATGTTAATGATAATGTTCATGTCGATGCTCAACCTAGCAATAGCAATGATGTAGAAATTGAATCTGCTGTTGATCTTGATAACCCACAATCAAAGAATCAACATTATGATAAGAGAGACTTCGTTGCTAGGAAGCATGGTAGAGAAAGAGAACCATGGGTTCAGGAACCCATGCCATTTCCTCGTAAACCATCCAAGAAGAAGGATGATGAGGATTTTGAGCGCTTTGCTGAAATGATTAGATCTATCTTTTTGCGTATGCGTTTGACTGATATGCTTAAGACGAATCCTTATGCTAAGTACATGAAATATATTATTACAAATAAAAGAAATATACCGGAAGCTGAAATTTCCACCATGCTTGCTAATTATACTTTTAAGGATGGAATACCTAAGAAACTTGGAGATCCAGGAGTGCCAACTATACCATCCTCCATTTAAAGAAACTATGCTAAAACTGCTTTATGTGATCTTGGAGCTGGTGTTAGTGTTATGCCTCTCTCTTTATATCATAGACTTGAATTGAATAAGTTGACACCTACTAAAATATCTTTGCAAATGGTCGATAAATCAACTGCTATACCTGTCGGCATTTGTGAGGACATGCCTGTTGTTATTGCAAACGTTAATATCCTAATAGACTTTGTCATTCTTGATATTCCCGAAAACGATAGTATGTCGATTATCCTTGGTAGACCCTTTTTGAATACTGCAGGTGCTGTTATTGATTGCAACAAAGGCAAGTCACTTTTCATATTAATGGTAATGAGCATATGGTACACTTTCCGAGGAAACAACCTCAAGTCCACAGTATAAATTATATTGAAAAAATTCCATCAATTATCATTGGAGGTTTTGAATTTCCTCTTCCTACTGTCAAGAAGAAGTATGATATTCTTATTATTGGGGATGTACATATCCCCGTTGAGGTAACCTAGTGCCATTTCGAAATTTCTCCGGTTTCATGTGATTCGGAATGAGTTTGTTAACAAGACTTGATCAACCTTGTTAGTGGATTCCTTTTGATGAGCATGAGATGGATGAAGTTAGAAGGCATAACTCTCTTTACCCTCTTTTTACTCTCTGTTATTTAGATTAAATAAAGTAAAAAATATTTTTTTGTCTATTTCTTGAATTATCCATGTAATAAAAAATAGCCCGAAAATAAAAGTTCTCCAAATGCCCTGCAAATTAAGTATGATTTTTTAGAATATTTGAGAATATCTGGTACTGAGAACACACCAGAGGGAGCAAGTACCTAGCCACGAGGGTCCAGGGCGTGCCCCCTGCCTCGTGGGCCCCTGGTGGCCCCCCTCCACTTATTCCTGCACCCATGCTCTTCTTCTTCTTCCCAAAAAAATCGCCAACCAGCTCAAGCACGAGTTCTAGCTCATTTTGCTGCCATTTTCGATCTCCTTGCTCAAAGCTTCATTCACAAAACTGCTTTGGGGGATTGTTCTTTGGTATGTGACTCCTCCAATGGTCCAATTAGTTTTTGTTCTAGTGCTTTATTCATTGCAAACTTTTGCTGCTAAGGTGACCCTATTCTTCAGCTTGCATGTCAAATTTAGTTGGTCCCAAGTAGTTCTAATGCATGATATAGTCTCTAGGCACTTGTTGGAGTAGTTGCTATCAATTTTACTGAGTTTGTTTACTTTTATTGTGAGTTACTAAAAATTCTAGAAATTTTCAAAAAATGATGAAGAGATTTTGAGGGGCTCTTCTAGCCAAAGCTCGAAGGATAAACAAAGCAAGGAGAATAATAAGCCCAAGTATAATCTCCCTCGCATCGCGGAAGTTCGGCCGTGTGAATGGCCTTATGATGAGTTCTTGAGAGCAGCCGGGATTCATGAAATTTTTTATTCTTTGGTTGATAATGCGGGCCTCACCGACTTCCTCCACGACCAGCTCGAACAGTATCTCTTACTCACTAATACTTTCATGCAAATTTTTTACTTTCATGCTAAGAAATCACCACCTTCAGTGGAGTTTCATTTATATGATGAGGTTAGGGAGATGTCACTATGTGAATTTTGTGATGTTTGCAAGATACCCTTCGGGGGCAGCAAAGAGGAACCACATCGTAGAGATGTGGATGGTTTTATTGATATGAATACTATAGGAGAAACGAGGAAGATTTCCGATGCAAGAATTACTAGCATACACTTTCCTATTCTATGTTACTTTGCAATATTTGCTAGTAGATGCTTAATTGGTCGCGGGAACTGTGAAAACCTTAGTGCTCCTAATATTAGTATTTTGTGCCATGCTTTATTTCGTGATAATACTGTTAGTTTAGGCGCTATTGTTGCTAAACGATTAAGTCTGAACCACACAAAGGGCCCCATCTTTGGAGGTATCTATGCTTCACGCCTTGCTAAACACCTTAGGATACCTATTAGGCATTATGAGAAAGAGGAAAAGCTCCTACCCTCTACCTTTTTAGATTATAAGAGTATGGTAGCACATGAGTTTATTGTTAAAAATGATGAGAAGATGCTTATGTATAATTTGAGATTTAATAAAACTCACAGTGAAACTATCATCTTGCCTGCACCCTCTTTGTTTGACTTATCTTCAGGCACGTTTGTCATCTTCCCGGAGGCCGTTTATGCATATTGGGGCCAGACATCAGCTCCAGAGCCTGAGCTGGAACCACCACTTGACCCTTATCAACAGTCCTTTTATCAGTGGGATCTGGAGGAGATTGCCAGCCAGTGGTACTCAGATGACACTCCTCAGTACACCGGAGAGAGTAGCTCTGATCCATGGGCATAGACCAACTTAAGCCAAAAGCCTAAGCTTGGGGGAGTACGTATTTCCCACTGACATTACATTCATGTTCACACACTCATTCTAGTTGTCGGTGCTCATACTTTTTCATTGTACTATCCATGCTAGTTTATTTTTGTTTTTCTTACTTTCTTCTTGTGTGTTTTAATAATCTTAAGAAAAACACAAAAAAATTAGTAATAGCCTTTAGCTATTTTACTTTCCATGCTTGTAGTAGTAGTAATTAAAAGAAAACCCAAAAACATTTGTCGTTCTTCTTTTGCTTGTTGGGAGCTTTTCCGTGTAAATAGTTTTATTTCTTTTCTTTTCTTTGGGGGTCGAGAGGAGAAGACCATGATGAAAATGTTGAGCTGCTCTCATATGCATTATTGATTGATTTAACCAGGAGCCCATGTTACTTCGTCTTCTCCCTTGAATTGAATGTTTACAGATTCCAGCTTAGTCCAATGCACGTGCCCTACTATTATTATCCACACCGTTCGGTCGTGCAAGTGAAAGGCAATAAGGACGATATATGATGGACTGATTGAGATAAGAGGAGCTGGTATGAACTCGTCCTATCTTGTTTTTGTAAATATGATCAGTTCATCATTCCTGATTCAGCTTATTATGAATAAACATGTTTGCAATGACAATTAGAGATTATAGTTGCTTATGCCATGCTTAATTAGCTAGGAGTTTATAATGATTTACCTTGCGTGCCAACATGCTATCAAATGGTTGTGATGTGGTAGGTGGTATCCTCCTTTGAATGATTCGATTGGCTTGACTTGGCACATGTTCACGCACGTAGTTGAAACAAAATCAACATTGCCTCCATTATATTTATGTTCATGGTAGATTATATCCTACTCATGCTTGCACTCAGTGTCTATTAATTTTAATGCATGTTCATGACTGTTGTCACTCTCTAGTTGGTCGCTTCCTAGTCTTTTTCAAGCCTTCACTTGTACTAAGTGGGAATACTGCTTGTGCATCCACTTCCATAAACCCCAAAGTTATTCCATATGAGTCCACCATACCTTCCTATATGCGGTATCTACCTGTCGTTCCAAGTAAATTTGTATGTGCCAAACTCCAAACCTTCAAATGAAATTATGTTTTGTATGCTCGAACAGCTCATGTATCAACTAGGGCTGTCTGTATCTTCCATGCTAGGCGGGTTATTCTCAAGAGGAGTGGACTCCGCTCCTCACTCACGAGAAAATGGCTGGTTATCGGGGTGCCCAGTCCCATGCTCAAATAAAATAAAAATAATTGCAAACAAACTCCCCCAGGATTGTTGTTAGTTGGAGGCACCCATTGTTTCGGGCAAGCCATGGATTGATGCTTATTGGTGGAGGGGGGGTATAAACTTTACCATTCTGTTTGGGAACCGCTTATAATGTGTGTAGCATGGAAGATATCAAGATCTCTTGGTTGTTATGTTGACAAGGAAAGTATACCACCCAAAATATTATTATCTCTGTTTCAAAAATTGAGCTCTGGCACCTCTACAAATCCCTGCTTCCCTCTGTGAAGGGACTATCTATTTACTTTTATGTTGAGTCATCACCCTCTTATTTAAAAAGCACCAGTTGGGGAGCACCTCTGTCATTTGCATGCATTACTATTAGTTCATATTGGGTATGAGTATGACTGGATCTCTTTTACCATGAATTACAATGTTTAGTCAGTCCTTGATCTTTAAAGGTGCTCTGCATTTATGTTCTGCGGTCTCAGAAAGGGCTAGCGAGATACCATCTTGTTATATCATATTATGATTGTTTTGAGAAAGGGTTGTCATCCGAGTTTTATTATTATTGCTCGCTAGTTGATTATGCCATTGATATGAGTAAACATGAGACCTAAGTGTTATTGTGAATATGGTTAGTTCATAATCTTTGCTGAAAACCTGAAAACTGGCTTTACCTATTTACAACAACAAGAGCAAACAGAGTTTGTAAAAGTTTTTCTTTATCACTTTCAGTTTATCAACTGAATTGCTTGAGGACAAGCAAAGGTTTAAGCTTGGGGGACTTGATACGTCTCTGTCGTATCTACTTTTCCAAACACTTTTGCCCTTGTTTTGGACTCTAACTTGCATGATTTGAATGGAACTAACCCGGACTAACGCTATTTTCAGCAGAACTGCCATGGTGTTATTTTTTTTTGGAGAAATAAAAGTTCTCGAAATGACCTGAAACTCCACGGAAGTTATTTTTGGAATTAATAAAAAATACTAGCGGAAGAATCAAGACCAGGGGCCCCACACCGTGTCCACGAGGGTGGGGGGCGCGCCCCCTAGGGCGCGCACCCATGCCTCATGGGCCCCCTGGTGCTCCACTAACCTCAACTCCAACTCCATATATTCACGTTCGGGGAGAAAAAAATAGAGGAGAAGGATTCACCGCGTTTTATGATACGGAGCCGCCTCCAAGCCCTAAACTGTCTCGGGAGGGCTGATCTAGAGCCCGTTCGGGGCTTCGGAGAGGGGAATCCGTCGTCGTCATCATCATCAACCATCCTCCATCACCAATTTCATGATGCTCACCGCCGTGTGTGAGTAATTCCACCGTAGGCTTGCTGGACGGTGATGGGTTGGATGAGATTTACCATGTAATCAAGTTAGTTTTGTTAGGGTTTGTTCCCTAGTATCGACTATGTTCTGAGATTGATGTTGCTATGACTTTGCTATCCTTAATGCTTGTCACTAGGGCCCGAGTGCCATGATTTCAGACCTGAACCTATTATGTTTTCATGAATATATGTGAGTTCTTGATCCTATCTTGCAAGTCTATAATCACCTATTATGTGTTATGATTCGTTAACCCCAAAGTGATAATAATCGGGATACGTACCAGTGATGACCGTAGTTTGAGGAGTTCATGTATTCACTAAGTGTTAATGCTTTGGTCCGGTACTCTATTAAAAGGAGGCATTAATATCCCTTAGTTTCCATAAGGACCCCGCTGCCACGGGAGGGTAGGACAAAAGATGTCATGCAAGTTCTTTTCCATAAGCACGTACGACTATATTCGGAATACATGCCTACATTATATTGATGAATTGGAGCTAGTTCTGTGTCACCCTATGTTATAACTATTGCATGACGAATCGCATCCGACATAATTATCCATCACTGATCCAATGCCTACGAGCTTTTCACATATTGTTCTTTGCTCAGTTACTTTACCGTTGCCACTGTTACAATTACTACAAAACTGCTACTGTTACTTTTCCCACAGTTACTATTACTTCCATACTACTTTGCTACTAAATACTTTGCTGTAGATATTAAGTTATCCAGGTGTGGTTGAATTGACAACTCAACTGCTAATACTTGAGAATATTCATTGGCCCCCCTTGTGTCGGATCAATAAATTTGGGTTGAATACTCTACCCTCGAAAACTGTTGTGATCCCCTATACTTGTGGGTTATCACGCATCTCCTCGCAATTTACATTATTTGCCATTTGCCTCTCATTTTCCTCTCCCCCACTTCACAAAAATTTGCCATTTCCTTCACCCTCTTTTTCGTTCGCCGTTTTCTTGTGAGATCTGTTTTTGTGAGCAATCTTGTTGATCACTCTTTGTCTGTATGGATATTTCTTCGTCTATTGTGTACACCCCCGAGAATGAGGTTCTTAACTTTAAACAAAGGGGAGGGGAGAATTCAAAAGATGCTAGGTATAGGATTTGCAATGCTCATAATAGATCTATCCGTAAGCAATCTACCATTGTTCTTCTTCATTGTTTTTATGTAGGCATCACCACTTGGTATAGAATCGTCCTTGATACAATTACCGGTGGAAATTTCTTGATGTGTCTTCTCTTGATGCTTTTAGTGCTTTGGGAAATTTAGTGGGTTCACCCCCTCACATGGTCAATGAAACACTCGTAATCCTCGAGCATGTTATGGAAAGACTAGATGTTATCGAAAAGAAAATGCTTACCGAAGAACATATTGAAAACTTGGATAGAAAAATGCAAAGTTATGCTACAAAAACTGGGTCAAAAGCGGGAGACATTTTTAAGTTATTCAAATAAAAGGGAACTATAATTCATGAAATAATTGAAGAAAGCCCGCCTAGGATTGATAAATTGGAAGAATTTTTTTCTAATCTAAGTACGGATTTTGCTTCCGCCAAAATTGCCATAAAAAATAGTAAGACTACTCAAGATACTAAAACAAGGGTGCAACTTCTAGAATTGATAAAGGAGATCTTAAAATGATTGGTATCAATCCCAATTTTATTAAAGTTATAAGAGACCCTCTTTGCAAAAATGAGTTTTTCAATCTCATGCGTAGAAGTATTGTCATTGAGAATTTATATGCAAAATCCTTGAAAAATTCTAAGTGTTGGATCGAAGAGTTGGAGGATAATAAGGATGACAAAACTTAGATCCTTTGTGTTATGCCTAGCTAGGGGCGTAAAACAATAGCGCTCATTGGGAGGCAACCCAACTTGTATCTTTTTGGTTTTCTTGCTGTTTTAAATAAAACACACAATTATGCCTCTGGTTAGATGTGTTTTTGTGGTTTAAATTAGTGTTTGTGCCAAGCAAGGCCTTTGGGATGATTTGGGTTAGAGTTTATTTGGTCTTGCTGAAAAACAGAAACTTTTACGCTCACGAAATTATTTTTCATTTTTATCAGAAGAGTGATTTTGAGTTGATTCTTTTTGGAGCAGATTAATAAAAAAATTATTCATGTCGTCCTAATTTTTCAGAATTTAGAAGTTACAAAAGTATTTGAAGTAGTCAGATTGCTATAGACTGTTCTGTTTTTGACAGATTCTGTTTTCTTTGTGTTGTGTGCTTATTTTGATGATTCTATGGTTTTCTTTGAAGAGTTTTTGCCATAGAAATGTTGGAGTATAGTAGATATAATGCAAAAATGAAAAATGAATGGGTTTGCAACAATACTTATAGTAGTGGTTTGCTTTCTTATACTAACGGATCTCACGAAGGGTTTGTTGAGTTTCGTGTGATTGAAGTTTTCAAGTTTTGTGTGATCTTACGATGGATGAAGGAATAAGGATTCGCAAAAGGCTAAGCTTGGGGATGCCCGAGGCACCCCAAGATAATATTCAAGAAGTAGCAAGAAATGAAGCTTGGGGATGCCTGCGAGTGGCATCCCCTCTTTCTTCTAACAACCATCAGTATTCTACTTGGAGCTATATTTTTATTCGTCACATATTATAAGTTTTGCTTGGAGCGTCTTGTATGATATGAGTCTTTGCTTGTTTTTCTTTGTGTTTTAAGTCTTGAATCCTTGCTGGACACACCTTTTTGAGAGAGCCAAAAATTATGCTATGCTTGCTCCTATGCTTCACTTAAATTTTTAGAGCCATGGAATTGCTCTAGTGCTTTACTTATATCTTTTTGAGCACGGTGTTCTTTGTTATTTTTGAAGAAATGCTCTCATGCTTCACTTAGATTTATTTGTGAGTTAGTATTTTTTTAAGAAATTCTCTCTTGCTTCACTTAGATTATTTTGAGAGAAAGAAATATTATGCTCATGTTCTTCACTTAAATTTGTTTGAGCTTATTAAAAGCAACATATGAAATTAGTCCCAAAGTGATAGATATCCAAGGAGGATATAATAAAAACTTTCATGAAGAAAATTGGACAAAATAAACTTGATTCTTAGTAATGGTTTTGAGATATGACGATATGATATGTGAGTCATGTTGATGAGTAATTATGCTTTAGTAAGAATATTGGTGTTAAGGTTTGTGATTCCCTATGCAAGAACAAATGTCAATAGTTATGCAATGAAATTACATCCTACTTGTGGTGCATTATTCGGTGTTGCTTATTCTTAATGCTTGGGTACAAGATTTTTGTTTCTTGGTTGGTCGCTTCTCAATCTTTTTGCTAGCCTTCATTTTTTGCACTAAGTATGATCACTACTTGTGCATCCAAAACCCTTTAAACCAGTTTTGCCATATGAGTCCACTATACCTACCTATATGCGGTATTTTCGTGCCATTCTAAGCAAATTTGCATGTGCCATCTCTAATTTCAAAATAATCTTCTCTTTTGTGTGCTCGTACTGCTCGCGAGGCAGTGAGGGGTGGCCGATATTTTCCATGCTAGATGTGTTATTCTCACGATGAGTATTTATTCACTTGTCATTGCATGAGAGTACGACAAAGGTATTAGGGATGCCCAGGCCCGAAATGAAAAATGAATTTACTTATGTTGTCAAATATTAAATTCCTTGGAAAGTGTTGGTATGGAGGGCACCCGTGGATAAGGTTAGCCATGGAAAATGAAAGTAATGGTGGAAAAATGAATAAACTTTATTTTTTGTTTGGGAACCGCCTATGATGTATCTAGCATGGAAAGTGTTGGGAGCTCTAAGTCGTTTTCGTTTGTGGGAAAAGTATGCCTCCCAAAATGTTTTTATCTCTCAATTTTTGCTTTGAGCTCTGGCACCACTACAAATCCCTACTTCCCTCTGCGAAGGGCCTCTCTTTTACTTTATGCATTTTTATTTTGAATTTGAGTCTCCGTCTTCTCTTATAAAGCACCAACTAAGGGGCACTATGGTCGTATTTGAGCATTGGGTGTAGCTAATATCCGAGTGTGTTTCATGAATGGATCAATGATTGAGCATGATGGGCTAGGGATAATTTGCTTTAGTGTTGATATTTTGAAAGACATGGTTGCTTGTTGGTATGCTTGAGTATTAAAGTCTTCATGTCAAAACTAGACTATTGCTTTGAACCATATAAAAGTCCAAATGTCCATGCTACAAAGAAAACAAAATATGATGAACATGTTAGACAACATTCCACATCAAAAATTATGTTTTTATCATTTACCTACTCGAGGGCGAGCAGGAATTAAGCTTGGGGTGCTGATGCGTCTCCAACATATCTATAATTTTTTATTGTTCCATGCTGTTATATTATCATTCTTAGACGTTTTACAATCATTTTATATCATTTTTTGGTACTAACCTATTGACACAATGCCCAGTGCCAGTTGTTGTTTTCTGCTTGTTTTTTTACATCGTAGGAAATCAATACCAAATGAAGTCCAAACGCAGTGAAACTTTTTGTGGATTTTTTCGACCAGGAGACATCCAATGGGCCAAAGAAGTACCAGAGGGACGTCCCATGGTGAGCACAAGATACCAGGGCGCGCATGGAGGCCCAGGCACGCCATAGTGGTTATGCCCTCCACGGTGGCCTCCCGCGCCACCTCTTTGCTCTATAAATACCCCAATATTACAGAAACCCTAGGGGAGTTGACTAAAATCAATTCCAGCCACCGCAAGTTCCAGAAACACCAGATCCAATCTAGACACCATCTCGAAGGGGTTCATCATGTCCATTGGTGCCTCTCTGATGATGCGTGAGTAGTTCTTTGTAGACCTACGGGTCCATAGTTAGTAGCTAGATGGCTTCCTCTCTCTCTCTCTCTTGATTCTCAATATAATGGTCTATGGGATATCCATATGATGTAAGTCTTTTTGCGTCTGTTTGTTGGGATCCGATGAACTTTGAGTTTATGATCAGGTCTATGTTTTTATCCACGAAAGTTATTTGAGTCTTCTTTGATCTCTTATATGCATGATTGCTTATAGTCTCGTATTTCTTCTCCAATATTTGGGTTTTTTTGGCCAACTTGATCTATTTATCTTGAAACGGGAAGAGGTGCTTTATGATGGGTTCGATCTTATTGTGCTTGATCCCAGTGATAGAAGGGGAAATGACACATGTGTATCGTTGCTATTAAGGATTAAAAGATGGGGTCTATTTCTACATAAATAGATCTTGTCTACATCATGTCATCGTTCTTATTGCATTACCCCGTTTTCCATGAACTTAATACACTAGATGCATGCTGGATAGCAGTTGATGTGTGGAGTAATAGTAGTAGATGCAGGAAGGAGTCCGTCTACTAATCTTGGACGTGATGCCTATATAATGACCATTGCCTGGATATCGTCATGATTATTTGAAGTTCTATCAATTGCCCAACAGTAATTGTTTTCCCACCATTTGCTAATTTTCTCGAGAGAAGCCACTAGTGAAACCTACGGCCCCCGGGTCTCTTCTCTAATATATTTGCCATCATGATCTACTTTTATTTGCTTTTATATTCAGTTCTACAAAAATAAAAATACAAAAATACCTTGCTGCACTTTATTTTATTTTGCGATCTATTTATCCTATCTATCACAAGTTTATTACGTCTTCTCGGCAATCTGAGGCACCGTTACCCAAAAGGGATTGACAACCCCTTTAACACGTCGGGTTGCGAGTATTTGTTATTTGTGTGCAAGGGATATTTACGTTGTGTTGCTTGGTTCTCCTACTGGTTCGGTAACCTTGGTCTCATCACTGAGGGAAATACCTACCGTCGCTGTGCTGCATCATCCCTTCCTCTTTGTGGAAATACCGATGTAGTTCAAGCAGGCGTCACACTCTGGTGGGTTGTGGTCCCCACGTGGCGCCCCCTCACTTATCTCTTCATCCCACATCACCACCTACCTCCAAAAAAAATCACCATTGCTCTCTCTTTCATGTTCTTGCTCTCAACCCTGCGGATTTTGATCTCTTTGCTCGAAGCTCTGTTTCCGAAACTATTTCGGGGGATTGCTGCTTCATATGTGACTCTTCCGTGTGTCCAATTAGTTTTTTTGCTGTAGTGGTTTATATTTTGAATAATTAGCTACTCTTGGTGCTGCTGTAGATGAGCTTGCATGTTGAATTCTTAGAGTTCTAAGTAGTTTGAATGCTTGCTATGGCCTCTATACATCCCTATGAGCAGTTGCTTACAATCTTGTGAAGTTTTACTGAGAAAAAATTTGTGGACTAAAAATTTCAGAATTTTGTTCATAGGAAAAAGATGAGTATCTTTAGGAAGTTTGCTTCCAAGAAGTGCTCCAAGGGAGTTATTGGGGAGTCATCTGACAGTGATCTCCATACCCAGAGATTGGCGGAATTACGGCCGTGCGAATGGTTGCTTAACCCGTTCATGGAAGGGGCTGGAATCCTTCAGGAGTTTGCATAATATGCTGCTAATGCCGGCCTCACCGACTTCATCGCAGTTGAATGCAAACAGTATCATCTCCTCACAAATTCCTTTGTGCAAAATTTTCATTTCCATTCTAGGAATAATCCCCCTGAGGTGCAGTTTAATTTATATGTTGAAACCCATCAGATACCACTTACTGAATTTTGTGGCATATGCATGCTTACTTATGATGGTAGTTTGGTAGAGCCTAGGCCGCGGAGTTTGATGGTTTTTACCGTACTCCGACAGTGGGGGATGAGAGAGGGGTATCGGGTGTCACCACCACTAGCTTAGATTTTCCAGCTGTACAATATTTTGCTCTATTTATTGCAAAGTGCTTACTTGCTAGATAGAAGGTAGGTGCACTTAGTGCTCCAGATTTTGCTGTTTTACGTCATGCACTTTATGGCAACAACACTTATAGCTTGGGAGCTATTGTGGCACCTCGCCTTCACATTAACAGATCCAAGGGTAAAATACATGGTGATATTTATGCTACTCGCTTAGCGGATCACTTTAGCGTTCAAATACGCCAGTATGATTATCCTTTGCCCAAGGTTTACCTAGATCATGTGGCTATGGAAAACCACAAGTCTATTACTGCAGATTACCCTGATATTCCTATCCCTTATAACTTAGTTTTCAGTGGAACACTCATGGTATTATTCCATTGCCTGCACCTGCTTTATTTGATCCTATTGCCAGGCACAGATACACGATTATGCCTGAGGACATTGTCGCCTACTGAAACAACCTGGATGTGGCACTGGAGGAGCCTCAGTAGTGGGATCCACAGGTACCCGCTCCTCAGCACTTCAACATAGGACCCCATGGCTTCCACGACTGGTGATTACCAAGTTAGGCCAAAAGCCTAAGCTTGGGGGAGTACGTATTTCAACCGACATTACATTCATGTTCACACATTTCATTCCAGTTGTCAGTGTTCACACTTGTTCATTGTATTATCCATGTTAAATTTATTTTCTCGTTTTCTTCTTATGTGTTTGAAAAACTTTGAGAAAATCCAAAAACACATTTCTTGCTTCTTTTTGATTTTTCTTCCCAGTTTAAATTGTTGTAGCAATAAAAAGAAAACCCCAAAAGATTTCTTTGTTCTTCTTTTACTTGCTGGGAGCTTTCCCCTGTAAATAGTTTTTCTCGTTTTTGCTTTTCCCTTTTTATTTGCTTGTTTATGAAAAACCAAAAACTCCAAAAATATTTCAGTGTGTTTCTCTGAATTTCTTTTCTTTTTATCGAGTCTTACCATGGAGAAGACCACGATGAAAATGTTGAGTGGTTCTCATATGCATTATTGTTGATCTGGCAAAGAGTCCATATTACCTTGTCTTCTCCTTTTGAATAAAATGTTTGCATATTCCAACTTAGCCATGTCACTCTTGCACTCTTATTATCTTCAAATTGTTCGGTCGTGCAAGTGAAAGGAAATAATGATGATATTTGATGAACTGGCCGTTGCAAAGAGAAATAGGTATTAACTTGACTTGTTCTATTTTTGTAAATATGTTTAACCTAGTATCCATGATTCAGCCTATTATGATCAAACATGTTTGCAATGACAATTAGAGATTATAGTTTCTCATGCCATGCATAGGTAGCTAGGAGTGGATAATGATTTATCTTGGATGTCAACATTGTGTTAAAATGATTGTGATGTAGTATGATGATATGGTATCCTCCTCTGAATGTTCGAGTGGCTTGACTTGGCACATGTTCATGCATGCAGTTGAATCAAAACCAACATAGCCTCTATGATATTTAAGTTCATGGTGTTCATATCCTAGTCATGCTAGCATCCAATGTTACTTATGCATAATGCATGTTCATGACCGTTGTTTCTCTCTAGATGGCCGCTTTTCAACCTATTTGCTAGCCTTCGCCTGTACTAAGTGGGAATTCTGCTTGTGCATCGAAAACCTGAAACCCAAGTTATTCCAAATGAGTCCACCATACCTACCTATATGCGGTATTACCCTGCCGTCCTAAGTAAATTTGCATGTGCCACCTCTAAAAACTTCAAATAAATATCCTTTTTGTATGCGTGGGTTGTTCATAGAGCGACAGGAGGTAGTTGGTATCTTCCATGCTAAGCGGGTTATTCTCAGGATGAGTGTTTATTCACTCACCATTGCACGAGAAAGGGGCGGTAATAGGGATTCCCAGTCCCAATTGCAGAAAGAACTTATAAATAATCAAAAAAAACTCCTATGGAGCAATAATCTTTACTTTATCGCTTGGGAACCACTACTAATGTGTTTAGCATGGAAGATATTGATAACTGATGGCCGTGAAGTAAACAAGAAGGGTGCATGTCTCAAAAGTTCATTTACCTCTGTTTTAAAAACTTGAGCTCTGGCACCTCTGCAAATCACTGCTTCCCTCTGCGAAGGGACTATCTATTTACTTTTATGTTGTGTCATCACCTTCTCAAATAAGCGCCAGAACCTGAGAGCACTGTTGTCGTGCCTATGCATTGTGTGTAGATAATGTTGGGTGCATCATGACTAGATCTTTTGCGGGTCACTGCTTGAACTTTGGGGGTACTCTGCATTTAGGTTTTGCGGTCTCAGAAAGGGCTAGCAAGATACCACTATTGTCATATTGTATCATGATTGTTTTAACAACGTGTTGCTATTTGAGATGTCTTATTATTGTTCGCTAGTTCATTATGTCATTGATATGAGTTAATATAATTTTTAAGAGTTGTTTTCGACATGCTTAGTTATAACCCTTAGTGAAAACCTAGGTGTTGTTTAAGCTTATTTATGGAAACAAGAGCAAAAAGAGTTCGTAAAAGTTTTTATTTTTCACTTTTAGCTTATCAACTGAATTGCTTGAGGACAAGAAAAGGTTTAAGCTTGGGGGAGTTGATACGTCTCTGTCGTATCTACTTTTCCTAACGCTTTTCCTCTTGTTTTGGACTCTAATTTGCATGATTTGAGTGAAACTAACCAGGACTAATGCTGTTTTCAGCAGAACTACCATGGTGTTGTGTTTGTGCAGAAATAAAAGTTCTCGGAATGGAACAAAACTTTGCGACAATTTTTTATACAATAAAAGAGAATTTCTGGATCCAAGAACCACCGGAGGGGGACACCTGGGTGGGCACAAGCCACTAGGGCGCGCCACCCCCTCCAGGCACGCCCAGGTGGGTTGTCCCCACATGATGGCCCCATAGACCCTGAAACCGGCGCTATAAAATCCTATTTTTCCAGAAAAAATCGGGGAGAAAGAATTATCGCATTTCAGGACACGGAGCAGCCGCCGTCTCCTGTTCTTCTCCGGGATGCCAGATCTGGAGTCCGTTTGGA
The DNA here is from genome assembly GCF_018294505.1 of Triticum aestivum. Taxonomy (NCBI): domain Eukaryota; kingdom Viridiplantae; phylum Streptophyta; class Magnoliopsida; order Poales; family Poaceae; genus Triticum; species Triticum aestivum. The sequence continues at coordinate 617,783,783 of NC_057807.1, read as the reverse complement.
GCTCCGGAGAGGGGGATCTTTGATATTTGTCATCACCAACCCTTCTCCATCGCCAATTCCATGATGCTCCCCACCGGGAGTGAGTAATTCCTTCGTAGGCTCGCTGGTTGGTGAAGAGCTGGATGAGTTTCATTGTGTAATCGAGTTAGTTTTGCTAGGGCTTGATCCCTAGTATCCATTATGTTCTGAGATTGATGTTTCTATGACTTTGCCATGCTTAATGGTTGTCACTTTGGGCCCGGGTGCCATGATTTCAGATCTGAACTATTTATGTTATCACCATTATATCCATGTTATGGATCCGATCTTGCAAGTTATAGTCACCTACTACGTGTTATGATCCGGCAACCCGGGAGTGTCAATAGTCGGGACCACTCCCGGTGATGACCGTAGTTTGAGGGGTTCATTTATTCATTGTGTGCTAATGCTTTGTTCCGGTACTCTATTAAAGGAGGCCTTAATACCCCTTAGTTTCCAATAGGACCCCGCTGCCACGGGAGGGTAGGACAAAAGATGTCATGCAAGTTCTTTCCGTAAGCACGTATGACTATTTATGGAATACATGCCTACATTAAATTTATGAACTGGAGCTAGTGTCGTATCGCCCTAGGTTATGACTGTCTCATGATGAATATCATCCAACAAATTGCCGATCCAATGCCTACAGTTTTCCTACATATTGTTCTTGCTAAGTTACTACTGCTGTTGTTACTATCGTTACTGCTACAAAATCACTGTTATCACTGTTACCGTTACTGTTGCTGCTACCACTATAATCAAACTATCGTATTACTGTTCTACTGGTCACTTTGCTGCAGATAATTAATCTCTAGGTGTTGTTGAATTGATAACTCACCTGCTAATACTTGCAAATATTCTTTGGCTCCCTTGTGTCGAATCTATAAATTTGGGTCGAATACTCTACACTCCAAAACTGTTGCGATCCCATATACTTGTGGGTTATCAATGATAAGGACAGGCACCACAGCAGCAACCGCCACAAGAGCCGCCCAATTCCTCAAGGAGGACACTCTGACGGATGAAGATTTCTTCCATCAGGTTAAGAAAATGACGAAGCATTTGCTACGTCACATGCGGCCGTAGCCACCGTCATCCAGCGTGCATCAAGCAGGAGCCACCGCCCCCACCGCGCCACCGCATGAAGAGTGTGTTGGAAATCTGCCCTCGAGGAAATAACATTGTATTATTATATTTTTATATTCATCATTAAGAGTTTATATTCTATGCTATAATTTTTATGATCCTCGAATGTGCGATTCAGCGGAAAACTCATATGCACATGTGGAATAATAAACACAAAAATAGGATTCCTAATCTCACCTCTAAGCATAGCTCAGATGTTGTTGGTAATCATATTTTCTGGATCTTAGGATATTGTTAAGTGTAATGATAGTCCTAAAACAATATTAAGTGCATGACATTGAAAGAATGATCATACTGAATTGAGCCAAATTTGTTTGTTATACTTTAAGATAATAAAGTATGAAATGAATTATTATAACATGGAGTGTTAACGTGTGTTTTAGTTCCTTAAACCATGAGACTATCGTAGTTAGTTCTTATGTATGGCGGACTTTGGGTTTGTTTAGATGTCATCTATAACACGCTGATCATAACGACAACTTATAGGTTCAACGAAAAGATTGACAAGGAACTAGATAGCTTGAGAGTGAAATTTGCTCCTCCGTCGATGGAGAGTGATATGTCTCCAACGTATCTATAATTTTTTATTGTTCCATGCTATTAATTATCAATTTTGGATGTTCTATATACATTTACAAGCAACTTCATATCATTTTTTGGGACTAACCTATTATCTTATTGCCCAATGCCAGTTGCTGTTTTTGCATGTTTTTGGTATTGTAGAATATCAATACCAAACAAAGTCCAAATACCAAGAATTGTTTTGGAGATTTTTGACAAAAGAGACACTAGAAGCTTCGAGAGAAGAACAGAGATGGACTATGGGCTCCCAAGGCACTAGGGCGTGCCCTGGTGGGTTGTCGGGCCCAGGTGGCTCCATTTGACCTAACTTCACCTCTATAAATTCTCTAAAATCGTGAAACCAACATAAGAGTCCACGAAATACCTTTTCCGCCGCAAGTTCCAGAACCACGAGATCCATCCTGGGGGCCTTTTCGGCACTCTGCCGGGGGGGGGGGGGGCTCTTCATCATCCTTGCTGCCTCCGATGATTCGTGTGTAGTGTACCATGGACCTATGGGTCCATAGTTAGTAGCTAGGTGGCTTCTTCTCTATATTTGATCTTCAATACAATGGTCTCCTCGGTGTTCTTGGAGATATATTTGATGTAATGACTTTTTATGGTGTGTTTGTTGGGATCCGATGAATTGTGAGTTTATGATCAGATCTATCCATGAATATTATTTGATCAGATCTATCCTACGTATCATCCCCTCCTCCTCCTCCAACCTATATATACTATTGGCTTTTGGGACTTTTGGACACACAAGTTTTGGAGCCACCTTTAGCTATCTAGTTCGAGTAGATCCTAGTTGATCAATTAGAACTAGACCTATATCCTCTAATCTTCATAATTAGAAGCCCAATGGTTCTAATCTCCTCCCTCTAATTCTCCGGCGACGATTTAGCTATGGACACGAAGCGCTGCCAGACCATGAAGATCGTATGCTTGCAACTTGTAGAGAGGCCGTGTTTTCGATCTTCCATTTGAGCAATACTTCATGGGCGGTTTGCGGGATCGTTTATCTATGGTTCGAGGGACTACAAGTACGATCTACACCGACTTGTCTTCTTCCACTCCAACTCAGAGTCTATAATGATCAAATCCAAACCGTTTATGCATATTCATATTGTTCTTGGGTGATCGCAGGGCGAAAATATTTTGTTTTCTACTATGTTTCCCAATAGTGGCATTTTGAGCGGTTCTATGACTTGATGCAAGTTTCGATCTATATCACATGTCGATGTGAGGGTTTGATGTTCTTGCCATGCTTCCTTCGAGTGTTGTTTCGGTTCAGTCCATTGACGGCATGATGTAGCTTTGCACAAAGTTCTGACAATCGATCGACTCTGGCTATCGTTGATCTACTAATAGTTCCTCGGGCTTCATCATAATCAAGAATAGTGAATTGCAGCAAACACGAGAGGGTGATGAAGATGAACTATCTTCTAGGGGGACATGCATATTGACAAAGTCTAGTGTGGGTCTAGAGATTTTTAATTAAGTCTCTTTCCTCACACACCCTCAAAGTTAACCTAGCAAGAAGAATTATCACCTTGGTGGTGGATGTAGGTAGCTAGTGTTATCCGAAAACCCTAGAAGCCAAGCAATTAAAATTTGCCAAACCGATTAGAGGACGTCTAACTTAGTTTTGTAGGTTGCATGTGATGTGGTATAGGCTTCGTCATGATAATGAGTTTATGTATGAGATGGTTATATGTTGTAATGTTAAGTGGCCTGCGTGTCAAAGTATGGGATGATGGCTTGAGCCACCGGATTGTCACTTTAATGTAATAGATGTAGAGATAGCCTACAGGTTACAGGTAATGGTGGCAAGCTTACACGAAGGACCCCAACATGAAGAAGTTGTACTAGGCGCGGGGAGGAGGGGCTGAAAATTTCTTTGGCAAAACACCATTTTCTAATTTGCTGCCATGGCATAGTTTTTGAAACGATCACTACATCAACATTTTCTGAAATTGCGGCCATGGCGCTGTTTTTCAAATGTCTACCACGACAATGATTTTTCTGCCACCACGATGATGTTTCGACTGAAGATTCAAGAAACTGTGAAGACTTCTCGGCGCCCAGGGCTATACCATATCATGCTATTATGAATTGCCTGAGATGTTTATCCCTTTATTGTTCGCACCCTTTGATTGTGTAGTAGTCAATTATTAGGGTGATCACTCATAGTAAATATCAAGTTAAAAGGTGCTCTCTCAAGTTTTGCAACCGTCTAGAATACATAGCTTTCCGGAGTGCGTCGTGTCCACATGAGTACAAATAGATCATGAGATGTAAGGCGGTGTATGGTCAGACCATGCAAGCAGATAACACTCACTTGTCTTGAAGTTCTAGGAGAATCATTCTAAGCTCGGAGCATGAAGCATCAAAAGATAAACAAGACTCATATGGAGATATGATCGACAAAAGTTTGCCCACTGGTCAGAATTCACGTCATCATCGATGTCCACATCAATGGTTGTAAATAAGATCAGGGTCTTGAATCACTCACTTTTAATTATGAGAGATATTGATTTGAGTGGGAGTGCATTTTATATTAAAATTTGTTTGAACACTAGTGCAAAATTAATTATGAACAATGTCTAAGTGAATTTTGTGTTTATTGTTGTTGATCAATGGCTTGCAATATGATCAACTTAGCGCCTATGTTAGAGACCGAAAAGTTGGCTGCAAATGGTGGAAACTATGCGGATTGGATCCGGAACCTAAGATTTGTTCTTAGGTGTGCTAAGAAAGAATATGTGCTGGATCGTCCACTAGGTGATCCTCCTACAAAGGATGCACCACAAGAAGTTGTAGATGCTTTCATTGCTCGTAGTGATGACTATGAGTCGGTCCAGTGCCTGATGTTGACCTGCAGGGATCCTAAACTATAGAAACATTTTGAATGATCTACTACTCAATTTATAATTGGGTCACTAGAAGTTCCATACAAGAAGGAAGCAAGGACCAAATGATTTGAAATAACCAAGGCCATGATTGAATGCAAGATGGTAGAAGGTTCCTCAATTAATGAGCATATAGTGAAACTGTCTGGCTATGTTGATAGATTGGCTTCTCTGGAATTTGGAATTCCTCCGATAGTCGGTACAGATATTGCGCTAGCTTCACTCCCCCCATCTTACGATGGTTTTATCATGAATTACAACATGAACTGGATGGAGAAAAGTATACACGAGTTGTTCGCTATGCTCAAAACTGCAGAAGCTGGAATGGAGAAGAACAAACAAGCGTTGATGGTCAATAAGACTGCCAGTTTCAAGAAGACACTACTCGGAAAAAGGCTATAGATGATATGGCCTCTAATGGCGCACCAGACATGTGTTGCTCCATTACTATATAGAAGTGGAGCACCATGTTCGGTGCGCCACTAGTAACAATTTTTTTCCCAAAAATACTAATGGCGCACCAGGTTTCAGTGCGCCATTACTAGTTTAACTAGTAATGGCGCACCAGACATAGAGTGCGCCACTACTATAATTTTTTTTGCAAAACTACTAATGGTGCACCACCATCTGGTGCGCCATTAGTAACCAGGGTTACTAATGGCGCATTTTTAGGTGGTGCGCTATTAGTAACCTGGGACCTGCTAGATATTTTGGACAGCCACACCTACACACTCACTTTCCCCACTTCATTCTCTCCACCTCCTCCTCCAAGCTTGTCTCGGATGCCTCCTCCTCCTCACCTCATTTGCACCATAGATTCGTCCAAATTAAGTGGTTAAATTACCTTTTTTTGATAGGTAAGTAAGGGGAAAGCTATCTTTATGTTGTAGATCTACTTTTTTTCTCCGTCCACCAACGTGCACATGCACTTTTTATGGCCTAGCTAGATCTATGTATGTTTGTGGTGTTGCATACGTTTGTGGTGTTGCATATATGTTTGTGTTTGCAGGTACCGGTATTTGAAATGAGATAGTTGCCAATATTTTGCCGGAATGTTGATTCATTTCCGTTTCAGCGAGAATTTTGGCACTATGCATTCTTTTTGGTCCTATTTTTAGGCAAAGTCATGCCAAATTTTTTTCTTGGTTCTAAAATATCGTTTTGCTCTACCCCGCAGGCGACCATGGTCCGCACGATGACCGAAGGCATCGTGAATAGGTTTTTGAGCTTCGTGAAGGCCGAGATGCTTCAAAAGAACGAGACGGAGATAAGATGTCTGTGTCGAAGATGCAAGCTGAGGAGCCTTATGGACCCGGATTCCGTATAGGTGCGGGACCACCTGCTCTTGCGTGGTTTCATGGATGGCTATCAGTGGCAAGGTGATGAAGATGATTATGAAGTCGTCCATGGGGGCCGGGCAAGAATTAAGGAAGGGAGCAAGGCAACCGCGGCGAGGGCGGGCAAGAAGACGAAGAATCTCCAGGACATGATCACGACGGTGATGCTGTACACAGTCATCATGTAGAAGATGCCGGACATGATGATGAGGAAGATGCGGGAGCAAACAAAGGGCATGATCATGAAGATGAAGATGCCGGAGCAGACGACAATGGACCATCGATGGGCTGGGTGCAGGACCCTCATATTCAAGAGTTGCTTCTCAAGCAGACGGATAACGCAAGAGCTGCCGCCCGAGAGAAAGCCAAGCTGGATCAACTAGAGATAGACGTGATTACTCCATTGTATGAAGGATGCAGGCCCGAGGATACCCGCCTGAAAGTAACGCTCATGGCTTTGGAGATGAAGGTAAAACACAAAATGACCGACGCATGCTTCGACGAGAACATGTCATTCTGGCGTGAACGTCTTCCCAAGGGGAACAAGTGCCCGACCAGTTTTGAGGAGGCAAAGAAAATCATGTGTCCTTTGGATTTACCGCACGTGAAATACCATGTGTGCATGAACAATTGCATCATTTATCAGGACGAGCACGCAAAGTCTACCATATGTCGAGTGTGCGGCGTCACTCGATACAAGAAGAGGAAGAAAGCTCCTCGAAAAGTGGTGTGGTACTTTCCGATCACTCCTCGTCTGCAGCGGTATTTCGTGGACCCTAAGGTAGCAAAGCTCCTGCGTTGGCACACGGATAGGGAGGAGAAGAAGCGAGAAGATGACGCAAATGATCCAGAGATAAATAAAAAAGACAAGATGCTGAGTCACCCTAGGGATGGGAGCCAGTGGTAAGCGTTGAACTTCGAAAACCCGGAATTTGGGAAGGATCCAAGGAACATCATGCTGGGCGCGAGCACCGATGGAGTCAATCCGTTTGGCAGCCAGAGAAGCACACATAGCACCTGGCCTGTGTTTGTGTGGATGTACAACCTTCCCCCCTGGTTGTGCACGAAGAGGAAGTACATTCACATGAGTATGCTAATTGAAGGGCCGAAACAACCAGGGAACGACATCAATCTGTATCTGGGGCTGCTGAAAGAGGAGCTAGACACGCTATGGAAAATGCTAGCCAATACGTGGGACGCCACAGAGAAAGAATATTTCCCTATGAGAGCTGCACTGCTCACGACGGTGCACGACTATCTCGGTTACGGATATGTCACGGGGCAGGTGGTCCACGAATTTTCTGGATGCGTTAGGTGCATGGATGACACAACGTATCACCAGCTAGACAGAGATCCCGGATCTTTGAAAACCGTGCTCATGGGACATCGAAGGTGGCTTCGCGATGATGACACATGGAGGAAACACAAGGATCTGTTTGATGGTGAAACCGAACCCCGAAGACGCCCGCTTACGAGGAGCGGCGAGGAAATAGACGAGCTGTTGAAAAATTGGAAAGATTGCCCACTGCCGGGAAAGAAGGAAAAGGTGCCAGAGCCAGGAAAGAAGCGAAAGGCACCAGAGCCGCTGCTGAAGGTATGGGAAACGAGGTCTGTTTTCTGGGACTTGCCGTACTGGAAGATCCACCGTGTGCCTCACAGCCTTGATGTCATGCATATCACAAAGAACGTGTGCGAGAGTCTGCTTGGTACCCTGCTCAACATGCCAGAGAGGACGAAAGATGGGCCGAAAGCAAGGGCAGACTTGAAATCAATGGGCATCAGGGAGGAGCTTCACGCTAATGATGATGACGATGAGGCGAAGCAGGACTCGGAAAGTCGTCACAAAGGCAAAAAGGCCAAGAAGACTGGAGATGACTTCCCTCCCGCGTGCTTCACTCTAAGTCAGGATGAGATCGATTAGTTTTTTACCTGCCTCATAGGAGTAAAACTTCCTTATAGTTACGCGGGGAAGATAAGCAGATACCTAGACCTAGCGAATCAGAAGTTCAGCAGGATGAAGTCTCACGACTGTCACGTGCTGATGACGTAGATACTTCCAGTTGCAATCCGTGGGATCATGGACGCGCACGTCCGTGAAATGCTATTTGGCCTATGCAACTTTTTTGACGTCATCTCTCGGCAGTTACCGAGTGGCGGAGCCTATATGGGGCAAGGAGGAGCGTGCCGAGCAAGGCCTACCGCCCCGTTTCGAGAAATACTGTGACAAGCAAACCAGGAACTTTGTCAGGGCCCGGTACATGGAGGACCCGGTAACAAAGGAGCTTACCACGGATCTGAAGACCAAGGCGCTTGAGCTTCTTCTGGTAAGGAATACACCCCCGCGTAATTAGCTCCATATGGTTGCATTCTAATTAATGAAGCCAAATTTCTAAATGGTTCACATTCCTTCCGCAGCAGACTGAAAGCAGTAGCGTGGGGTCGTCTCAGAACTCCCCTGCTTGGGACAACACTCTAAATAGGGTGTTGAACGTAATGAAAAACAAGGATAAGCTCAGTAAGCCGTCTTTAGCTGGTCGTGTGGCCGGCAAAGGCTTGTCCACAAAATGGTCATCATACTATACCGCTGGTGGGCGAAAGGAGAGAAAGACCAGCTCGGAAAGCCAGTCGCGCGAGGTTTAAGAACTCAAGGCACAAGTGGCGCGGATTCCGGAGATTATCTAAGAGCAAGTGCAACAACGGGGAGCAACGCTCACCGCCATGGTGCCTACCTTGATTCAGGGGCTGACGACGTGGATTGCGGGCGGCCAATAGGGGCCACCCCCGATTCCCAACTTCACGGCCAGCAACTCGCACAACGCGCAGGCGGCGCCATTGGTGTCTCCGGCGGAGGCGGTATTCGTGTCTCCGGCGCCGACACAGGCATTGGAGCTTAATGCACCTGGCGGGTGTACGCCGGCCGGCACCTCGCCAGCAAGTGGCCCCTCCGCCAGTTACACGCCCACTATTGGCGGTGCCTCGACATTAGCCGAGCTCAACGGCATCACGGTAACTAAGCCTCTCGGCCGATGACTTCATCTCCTTGCCTTTGACTGGGCATCCCTGACGCCCTACATGTTTTTGCAGGGCGCCGCCGACGTTCCATGCACTCTCCTGCACTTCGTGGGCGGCGAGTTGATCGATGTCGCCAAGGGCAGAATCGTTCAACCTGGTAACCCCGTGTTCCACAGTAATCCGATGCCACCCACAGTGCATAGGGTTGAACTGGTTCGGGTGCTGCCAGGCTGCGACGAGTTGTTACCTCCGATTCGACCCGCTAGGACCGACGAAGATGATGAGATGACCCTCAGCGCCTGCGTAAGCTGGCCCCTGCTTTGGCCGAAGAGCTAGATTCGTTTGGGGGCGGGGGATAACACCCCACAGACAAGACCTCTAGTCGTGCCGGCGCCAAGCCATGGCAAGAACGCTGCAACGCTACCGGACATGCCGGACATCCCTATGGCACAAGATCCCGACATGCATATGGCACAGGATCCAGACGACGACGACAACGATGACGGTACATTTACCAACGTCGATAAGTACTTTGCCGAACATGGGTACGGTGATGAATTCTGTGGGCCTCCTTCTCAAGAACCCAACCCTGAAAAAGACGACGGCGATCTAGCTGGTACCGCGGAGAAACCTAATTGCAACAAGTGTCGTCTGGCGTTCAGTTCTCAGGAGACGCCTCCAGCTGCCGCCTTCACCGAGCCTCAGATAGCCGAGGTGCGAAATAATATCAGCCCCAACACGCTCAAGAAGGCGGTCTGTGAGCAGAACTCGATCCCATTACAGCAGATCAAGAAGAAGGGACGGAAACGAAAGACTAACAAGGGCGCCGGTGCGAGCCAGCCGACACCGAGTACGATCCATGCTCAGGACAGGTCACCTTCACCTAAGGATATCTCGAGGAGAGTGCATGTGGCGGGTAGGGCGATGCTACCAACAAATATGCTCAATGCTGCAACCGGTGCTATGCGAAGTCTGCATGACAGTGTTCTTTCTTTGGAGAAGCGGTGTCTCTCCCAAAATGATGTGGCATACCCGGTTTTCGTGGCCAAGGTGCTAGAGGGCAAGGGCTTTGTGGATAGCACCATCGGGGGTACGATCGTCCTGCAGTTTGATGACATCTTTTCTATGTTTAACCTTCATCCGCTACACTACACCTTCGTTCGGTTGTTTTCGTTGAGTATGGAGATGCGGATCATTCGAGACAAGACCCCGGACATCGTGATAGTCGACCCCTTCTACATGCGTGCCAAGATCTTGGGCAGCGCTGGGGACTGGCAAGTCGCGAGTTCACACCTCGATGGCGTCATTCTGGCAAACCCAGATAAGGATAACTTCCTCGTGCCTTACTTTCCCGAGTAAGTCATCCCCTCACCGCCCTGTAACATATGATTTCTTAGATTTCGATCATTTTTTTCTAACATTCCGTGTTTTGTGCAGTGACACACATTGCACACTCATCCTCTTAAGCCCGAAATATTCCTTGGCCACGTATTTTGACCCAGACCGTGAGTCGAAGATAGACTACACAAATATGAAGAAAGTTCTTGATGATGCTCTCCCCGGCTATGCCAGAACTGGAGGCACCTTCAAGAGGCCAGTTCGTAGGTACGACAAGCACGTGTTCACCCACAATACGATGTTCCCCTGCGTCAAGCAGCCGCCTGGCGGTCAGAAGGATGCCTACTACGCCCTCCATCACATGCGGGAGATTGTACGGGACCATAATGACCTTTTGCTACCAGATAATCTCAAATAATGGGACACTAGCTTGTCGGCAATCCAGGACGCGGACATCAGACAAGAATTCTTTCGCATCCAGTCGGAGTTTGCGGACATCATCCATCAAGATGTCCTTCATACCTTGGGGCAGTTCTACCTCAGATCTCAACTATCCAACAGTGAGATTGAAACAACACTACAAATGCAGGCTGACAATGCCCACAATTTCATGACCATCACGAAAGACGGCGGCTTCATCCATGCTCCGGTCCCCTGAGTCGAGTCGAAAGTAGTGATGCTATCTGAAATGTCGATTGGCTCATGTTGTAATATTAAACTTTAATGAACTTGTATGTCTCTTTCATTTGGTCAGCCGTTCAACTTATATGTAATCAATGCTATTTATTAGTAGGACCATGAATCATGCTGTTATAGTTGTAATATTAAACTTTAATGAACTTGTATATCTCTGTGAATTGCTACTAGCGTTTTGTTTGGCTAGTGCATAGAGATGTCGTCGTATGTCGTGTACAAGGGTAAGGTTCCCGGAGTCTACGACGACTGGGAAGAGTGTCGAAGACAGGTTCACTGTTTTAGTGGTAACAGTTACAAAGGGTACACCACTAGGGCGGAGGCCGAAGTTAGATACGTGCGGTATCTAGCGGGAGAGAGGAGGGAGCGTTGGAGGAACCAGATGAAGACCAGTTTCATCGCGATTATGCTCATCATGATGACCGCAACTCTCTTCTATGTGATGGTAGTTTAGATGATCAATAATGACTTGTAATGTGAAGACAAACTCGCTACTCCTGGTTTCGAGACTTGTAATGTTATAACTTTGTTCGGTATTTGAAATTTGGAGACTAATATGATGAATTGTATTCGGAGACTAATCTTCTATTGTATTCGATAAATCTGCTGTTTATATGTTGTGCTCTCTATATTATGTGCAGTAACATGTTTTGTAACCTGTGCAAATATCAGAAAAGAAAAATAATAATCCCTAATATTCATACTAATGGCGCACCACTCAGCACACTAATGGCGCACTGCAGAAAGGACACTAATGGCGCACCACACCCTAGTGCGCCATTAGTATGCCAAAGCACATGGGTACATATGGCCCCCTGGGAGGAATACTAATGATGCACGGTGGGCTATATTAATGGCTCACTGCATGGTGCGCCATTAGTATACCAGATACTAATGGCGCACCAGGGGTGCACCATTAGTATTTAATTCTAATGGTGTGGTGCTAGTGGCGCACCAGTAGTGCTCCATTAGTATGCAAAACTGGTGAGCCACTAGCAGGCCTTTTCCTAGTAGTGAGAAGGGCAAATCCAAGAAGAAGTCTACAGGCACCGGTAAGACCACGTATCAGAAGAGGAACAAGGGCGGTGCCACTAAGGAGACTAATGTTTCTACTGCAAACAAAAAAGGACACTGGAAGCGCAACTACAAGTCGTACTTGGCGAATAAGAAGAGCAGTTCTACCAATAAAGGTATAAAAGTTATACAAAGTTAATGTTATTGTAATTGCTCATTTCCTATACGTGAATGATTATCTATAATTTTTTTACTGTTCCATGCTATTATAGTATCAATCTTGGATGTTTTATATGCAATTGTATATCATATTTTGGGACTAACCTATTAACCTAGTGCCAAGTACCAACTGATGTTTTTTGCCTGTTTTTGGTTTTCCGTGAATTCAGTACCAAATGAAGTCTAAACGCTACGAATCTTTTTGACGATTTTTTCTGGACAAGAGAGACCCTAGAAGCTCCAGGAGGAGACCACAAGGCAAATGAGGAGATGGCAAGGCAACGGGGAGCGCCTAGGGGGGTAGGCGCGCCCTGATGCCTTGTGGTCCCCTCGTGGCTCCATCTGACCTAATTCCACCTCTATAAATTATGTAAAATCGTGAAACCAATAGATAGCCACCCAAAATACTTTTTTCGCCGCCGCAAGTTTCTGTTCTTTCGTTATCCCATTTGGAGGCCTTTTCCGATACTCCACCAGAGGGGGAATCAATCACGGAGGTCTTCTACATCAACTTTGCTGCTCTGTCGATGATGTGTGAGTAGTTTACCACAAACCTACGGGTCCATAATTAGTAGCTAGATGGCTTCTTCTCTCTCTTTGATCTTCAATACAATGTTCTCCTCCATGTTCTTGGAGATCTATTCGATGTAATATTCTTTTGCGGTGTGTTTGTTGGGATCCGATGAATTGTGGGTTTATGATCAGATTATTCAAGAATATTAATTGAGTCTTCTTGGAATTATTTTATGCATGATTATTATATCTTTTTAGTTCTCTCTGATCTGTCCATTTGGTTTGGCCAACTAGATTGATTTATCTTGCAATGGGATAGGTGCTTTGCAATGGGTTCAATCCTGTGGTGCTCTATATCCTAGTCATAGAAGGGGACAAAACACGTATTTGTATTGTTGCAATTAAGGGGAAACGACGAGGTTTATTCATATTGGTTAGATTTACTTTCTCTACATCATGTCATCTTGCTTAAGGCGTTACTCCGTTTTTTATGAACTTAATACTCTCGATGCATGTTGGATAGTGGTCGTTGGGTGGAGTAATTGTCGTGGAATTGTCACAACAGATGCCCTAGCAAACTTAGGTGTGGAGCTATCGCCTCTAAGTTAGCTTGAAGGGGTTAAACGGGACAAAGGACACAGAGAGTTTTTACCCAGGTTTGGCCCCTCTCAATGAGGTAAAAGCCTACTCCTGCTTTAGGTTGTATTGCTTGGGTTTTGATTACGAGGGAGCGAATATGCTTGACCTAGTTCTTGATGTGTTATTTCATGTCCTTAACCCGCCGCCGGGTCACCCCTTTATATACACAGGTTGATGCCCGGCGGCTTACAGAGTCCCGGTCGGCTAATACACAACATGTCCGGCTCGGTGACTAACTAAACCTGCCTTACAATACAAGTTACATATATGGCGGTTTATCCTCTTGGGCCTCAAATCGCCTCTAGGTCTTGGGCCTTCAATAGGCTTGCTTCATAACCCGCCATCTTCATCCTTGAGTCGCCATCGCTATGACCCGGCCCCTCCTAGGCGGGTCATACCCAATAGTCATATCCCCAACACTAGGCCCAGGTTGATTTGAACTTGTTCATATCAATCTTCAGTACTTGACTTATAAAAATCCTTCATCATAAACATTTATGAAATCTTATAACCCGCCATGACGTTAGCTCACAGAATTGCATTGAACCGCCATGATGTCATCTTGTATTAATCTCGCACGAGGCCCAAAACATCTCAGTATATCTTAATATTTAATGAACCTCCCAAAAATCGATGCGTCCATGCTGCCACATAACCATTTTCGGCCTCCACGGTTCCTACACATGCCATTTATCCACTACCTTATAAATAGGGACAAGGGTCCTCTTCATTTTTCCGTTGTCTCCTCGTCTTTGTCTTCTTTCTCGCAACACCACACGCGCCCGAGCTCCGCCGTCGTCGACCTCGCGAGCTGCCTCGACACCGGCCGCTGCATCGACCTGAATGAACCAGAGCACCGCGACACACCTTTACTGTCCATCAGCCCCAGTAAGCTCTCCTCTTTTCTCATAGAAGATCTCCATTAGGGTTTGCTCAAGTTCATCGGTGTTCTTCGCCGGTCTTTGTCTTCTCCTCTAGATCGGGTAGCTTTTGATCTCAACATGGTACCAAACTTGTGTGGTAGCAATTTAACACTCGTTTTTAATATCTGCATACCTCTCCTCCATAGAAGATCTCACCTAAGCACATGAACGTCTCTACTGCTGCCACCTTAGGTTTAGAATTTTCCTCATTTCGTGAACTGTTGTAGATCCAAAATTATAATACCAATCTGTGAAATCTGTTTATCCAACACTTAGCAATCCTTCACTTATAGATCTGAAAACTAGCAGTTGTTTGGGCGACTTAACCTATAAACCATAACCTACCATATACCATTAGTCCCCTCTTAAGCCGCCAATAGATATTTCTGCATACTCAACGCTATCGTTCGGATTAACACATTGCATATTTATGCTCTTACCTTTGAACCAATAGCAGGCTTAACAACATAGTATTAAACCGGCAATATTTCCTTTTCAGACCTTCATCCTCAACAATGACTAAGACTATCACTTCATGCAACTAGGTAGCTTCGCGGGTTACCGGGGAGGAGTTAAACGAGTTCGTTCAGACATGCATCTTACCCAACAAAAATGTCATCCACTGGAGGGTCCCCGGCACTGAAAATCCTCCTGAGCCCAAGGAGGGCGAAGTAATTGTTTTTACTGATCATATGATCCGGGGGTTCACCCCGCCCGGTTCAAAATTCTTCTGCGACATGCTACACTTTTTCCAGCTCCATCCTCAAGATATTGGGCCAAATTCTGTTTCAAACATTTGTAACTTTCAAGTGTTCTGCAAGGTGTATCTTCAACAGGAGCCCACTGTAGAACTATTTAGAGAATTTTATTACTTGAACCGGTAAGCTGAGTTCACACACGGCCCCGGTCTAGAATTAGGTGGCATTTCAATTCAAAGATGGAAAGAAGCCACCTTACCAGCCACCAGACTACCCAGTCATCCCAAAGACTGGAACCGAACTTGGTTTTATTGCCAAGACACTTCTACAGAAGGGGAAAAGCCTCTACCGGGTTATCGTGCCACCCGACTTAGCAACAGGCATCCTCTTCCAGACCGCGTCAGCATAGTAGAACGGAAGAAATATATGATTGTCTTTTCAAAGATCCGAGCCTTAATGGCCAACGGCTTGACCAGAATTGTTCTAGTTCGGTGTTGGGTCGCCTAGAGAGTTCTTCCCTTAAGACGCCGACCCGGCTTAATGTGCAAATACACCGGTGACTTAAAAGATCCACAACACCACTGCCAGAATCAGTTGACCGATGATGATTTCAATGATATGACCAAGACTCTGCTGAACAAGAGTTTGGCAAATTGCAGCAAAGCCGGACTGAATCCTTTCTGCACTCTTAACAAGCCGCCAGCTATAAGTTTTGACAACAAACCCCTGATTCGTTCAGCTACTCATTTGAAAACTGCCTTCTCACAATCATTTTAACTTCCACAGGTCGATTCTCCTTTTTGGAAGAAGAAACTACAAGACAAACCGTCCAAGAAGACTCGGACAAAGACCAAGGCTACTAAATATCCTGCCAAGAAGAAGGCCAACCCCTTTGAGTTATTACACTTGGATGACGATGATGATAATGATTCGGAGGTAGAACTTGACTCTCTTGGCTCATTGTTTGTACATCTCATTGACAATGATCATTATCAGGATGACACGAAGGCCAGCCGTGCAGACGATGAAGAGGTAATTGTTCTTTCCTCTGACTCAGAACCTCTGCCGAAAGAGAAAACTCGACAAGCCAGCCGGAATGTAAGGTTTTCTCATCCTCTAGCTTATTTGGATCTCGACTTTATTTTGAAGAAACAACAACATGAAGCTCGCTGCACAACCCGGAATAGCGGAGGCGGGATTCTCTCCTCCGGCTTACCAAACACACCAGCTCCTCACAAGCGTCGTCCAGAGGTTTCATCAATTTCCGACTTAGCTTATCCCAAGGCAGGTCTTTTTCGACAACCTCTTAATCCTTCCGACTCAAATTTCCAGGGAACATCTCATTCCTCCTCTGGCGACTCAACGGGAACTCATGTCCCAATCTTCAAGACCATGCCTGGGTAAGATTGTTAAATTTCTACTTGCAACACTACAAAAAAATATACTTTCATGATGATACGTGTTTGTCACAGTAGGTCACGTTTTATGTCATGCATGTACATCCATGATGATTTTATGACAGAATCAAGATAGTCATACCTGTGCTGTCGTAGAAGTGTTCCATGACATTACCAAAATTATCATCACGGAAGTGTACACTTCCATGATGATAAATCACGCGTCATAGAAGTGCTTTCGTCAAGGGTGACCGACACGTGGCATCCACCGTAATGGAACGTCGTTAAGCTATCGTGTACGGTTTTGGATGCGATAACCCGTTAACAGCCGGGACCAATGGGAAATTTTCGCGTGTAAAATTCTAATTGGTCGAAGGGAACACCTCTCAGCTCGTCGTGGGCCAGATGTCGCTCGTCCATTGGAGGAGACATGCCTATGATACATCGACACATGGCTGGGCCCAACAGAGGCCCATATAGGTTAAAAAGGCCGGCCTAGTCAAAGGCCCGTAGTACATACTCAGGTACTAGTGGACCAGCCCAATAACGGCCTACTTATTAAAGGCCCATTTACGACCCGAAGCTAGATCTGGCCCATTAATTGTTTGCCAAATATTTGGGCCCATTTACGGCCAAAGCCAGATCTGGCCCGTTAATTGTTCACCGAATATTTGGGCCCAATTACAGCCTAGTGACTTTCGGCCTGTTAGAGGTCTGATGTAGACATGGGCCCATTTCAGCCCGGTGTGACTTTCGGCCTGGGAATGGCACGTGCTGCCCATGGGCCATATATGGTCCGACAGGACATCGAGCCCACTAACGGCCCATGATAAAGGTGGCAACAGTTAAGCCCAACGTGACTTTGCGCCTGTTAAAGGTCTGTCGCATAATTCGGCCCGTTGATGCCTGTACTAAGCTTTCGGCCTCTTAAAGGCCCATGATATCAGTGGGCCAACTAAGGCCCGAGATATGTTTCAGCCTGGTAACGGCCCGTGATATAACTGGGCCCAAAAAGGCCCGGTTTACATTTCAGCCTACTGAAGGCCCGTCGGCGACTAGTGAAAATTGAGGCCCAACATGCATTTCGGCCTGCTAAAGGCCCATGGTTTCATCTAGTCCATAACAGGCCAATACAATATTCAGCCTGTTAATGGCCCAACGCTACCTGGGCCAAACTAAGCACTGGGTCCACAAAAGGCCCAACTAAAATATAGGCCGGTGTAAGTTGTGGGCCTGGCGCAAAGTGTGAAGGCCCCAATCATTCAGGCCCAAGAAAGATGCAGGCCAACCCAATTGTGGCCCGCTAAAACCAGGCCCGTTAGAGGCGAATGTTTTGGCCCGGTCGACTACATCAGTTTTTTTTTCAAATAGCAAATGATGGCAGTAACTAGTAGGAATTAAGAACAAACATACTCTATACAATAAAGAAATTACGACATAGTAACTAAGAATAAACCTACACTATACAATAAAGGATTTATGGTATATTACATTCACTGGGCATCGAAGTTCGCCACCAGTGATCATAAAGTGCAATGAAGAAGCAGATTACAAAAACTAGGCACCATTGCAGCGTAACAAAATAATACTGAACCGAGACCACTTCAAAGACAGTTCAAGAAAGGTTAGCCTTGCGCGGGAACTGCTGCGCAAGCCGCTGAGTAAGGCTATGAGACTAGCCTAGCATGTCGGTCATAGCTTCCAGGTGTAGCTTTTTAGGGATGATGTTCTCATTGGTGTTCTCCGCAATCTTTCTAAGAGATAGGACTTCAAGTCGAAGTTGAGTTGCAGAATGCCTTTGTGCTAGAACTTGGGACTGAAGAAGTCGAACTGATTCAGACAATGAATTCTGTGAGCTTGTCTGACTTCTAGTCTCAAGTAACTTCAACACTGCATGAAGACAAGACTTTGGGGTTGTCTCGCTATCTTCAAGATGTTTTGCCTTCTTTGCTGCAATATATGTTGGGTTTGTCTCACAGCCTTCAGCAGACTTGTGCATGCCATCAGGCATATCACCCTGAAACAAAGCAGAGAGATGACAGGTTTTGCACGTGTATAAACAAAGATAATAACTGTGCTGTCAATTCCATCCAATTTCAAATTAGAAAATAAAGAGTAAGTTCAAAATATCAATAGCATAATTTGGCATTATTCATAATGCGGGGATCTTCACCACACTACTGGATTACCATGTCAACATAACAAGCATAGATGAAGGGCAAAGAAAATCATTGTATCTATTTTGGTTAATGTGCATGGCATGTTGTTCATATCATCAACCACATTAGTAAGATAAAACAAGAGATGACAAGGTGCAAACATGGGCTGCTTCACCACACACTGGATTATATATCCACAAAAACAAGCATACATATAGGGAGTATTGAGTAATGTGCATGGTATGAATAAGGAATTTGGTTTTAAAAGTAAAACTTAGAACTTATGGTTCTTGCGAAAATGCATTTTGGTAGAAACAGCAAACTAAACAGCAGTAAAAGATAGGGAGTATGAGCAAATTAAACAACTATTGAGGATAAAGGCTTTAGAAGGACTGACTTACATTAATAGTTAACACCGACTTTATAATGCCCTTCTCCATGTCAAGGGAAGGATAACTCAAGAATTTCAGCACAAAATCTTCTTCATAAGCATTGCCTGTACTCTACATTTTGTAGAGAGTAATTATAGATATGACAATACTGGAAGGGATAGAGGATAATGAAGATAAGATGCAGATTGATGGTACATAATCAACTACCAATCCCTGGAAGTACAAGCGTTATAGGACAAAATGTACTGACAAGAGCAATGGGCTACACTTCTGCACTGGCATTGTCTGTGTATTCTACTTTTTGGTAAGATTAAATATAGATCTCATCTTTTTAGTAAATGGTGGGCGAGGGAGATAAGATGCAGAATGCTACACAATGAACCAATCCCTCTTCCCATAATACAAGAGTGTTTTGAACACTAGTGTACTGTATGAAACGTTCTTATATTATGGGACGGAGGGAGTAGCTGTTAATGTAAGTACAGTGATAGACAACGTTCAATCCTTACAAGAGGACTGCAGAGCTAAACCACTTCAAAAGCATTGGGTTGATTCTAAATTTATGTAAGAGTCCATACAGATCTTATAATGTCCACCAAATGGACGATAACGAGGCTAACATGTGCAGTGATGCTACATAATCAAGCAGCTATGAAAGTAAGTATGGTCATATAGGGCAAGAGGTACTCACAAGAGCAATGCAGTGTGTAGTATAGTTGCAAGATTCTGTGGTCCCTTGAGAATGAATGTTCTTCTGCTAACAGTTTTCGTACAAGTGAGACGTTAAGGCAAATGCAGAAATGTAGTTCAAATTGTGATGTGATATCATAGACAGTACCTTACGCTGCAGCTGAGACCATTGTGTGACAAGATTATTCTAGTCACCATCGGATAAATGTAGCACCGGAGACTTTACAAAAATTTTGTTTAGAGGCTTGCCATCGAAGTGCGCTTGCCTCAGGTAGGAACGATCCTTCATCAACGAGTGCTTGAAAAGTGCAACCAACCCTTGCTCGTCTTCACAATCCATTTTGGTCCTCGCCTATTTAAAAGAATGAAATCTTATGTCTTTTGTCAGCAGAAACATATGCAGTAATGACCATGAATAACATTAGTACATTACTTACGCATAAGTTGCGGAGGAAGACTGGAAATTGTTCTGTGTCTGCAGTATAATCTTTCCATGAAGGAAAGATGTGCACAAAGTTCCTAACAACAATATAAGCTTCGTCTTCTAAACTGGGAAGAAATGGAACAGGGGTCCTATTTGCTGCAATTGGGCTATCTCTGGTTCGAAAAGGGATTTGGCAACTGGATTTGGTGTACTCTTTGCTGGAATGGGGGTTTTACATGGTAGAGCTGGTGCTATGTGAACTGGCATAATCATACTGTTTGCTGCAGTTAGGGGTCTGCTGAGTTGGGGCATCAGAAATGACCAGTGTAGTAGGGCTAGAGTCTGCTAGAGTTGGGGTGTTTCATGGGTCAGGTGATATTGCAACTACACCTAATGGGCTATTTGATTTATCAGGTGCCACTACCTTTTCCAAATACTTTGCTTGTGCTCCTCCACAATCAGCAATCGCCCACTTCCTTTTGAACGTCTTATACACAAGAACAACATTTCAATGGATAAATATGGTATGATGACAGATGGAATATGTACTGAAAATGGATAGGCAGGGTGTATTCACATACACGATGTGTAAACTAAGCTAATGGCAGTTCAACAAAGTAGAAGCAATGCAAAGCATCAGTTGCAAGATACGTGCGACCAATATAACCTTGGAAAGTTAGAGCAAGCACCTTGATGGGTGAATAAGATAGGGCAACTTCCTCTGACTCCTCCACTAGGGAGCTACATTGACTTAGGTCTCCCTCTAGCTCAGAATCACTATTAGGATCATATTCTGAGCATGAATCTATAGGTGGAGAGCATTTGCATTGCATTGCTCCAGACTTGATTTCAGTCCCTTAATGCCAAGTTTGGCAGCCATGGCATTGTTCTGCTTTATTCTTTTTATGCGTGCAAGCTCATAATCATTATGATGCTGTTCAGAATCTGAGATTCATGAAAACATAAAAAGTAGTCAGATTATCTATGGAATGCATTGCAGATTCAACTCGCAGAGTTTCTCCCTATAAACCCTTGCATATGCAAAGTTCACCTCCCAACAGTGCTGACCAGATCACACACAGAAATACAAACCCCTTATGTCTCTATAACAGGCAGACACACATTTCAAAACTGAAGTAGGAACATTAGAATCATATGAAATTCGTATTTGAACAAATAAACTAAGGAATTATGACTGGCATAATGTTTAGCTTCAAGGGTGGAGTGTTGGTAGTGCGACACAAAGCAAGTAGGCAGATTGTATTCCATGTAAAACATCGAAGCCTACGTAAAAGCTGGAAATGACACTTTCTTTCTATACAATGCAGTGTTTGTTGCCCACACATGATGGAAGAGATCACATAGAGAAATACTATTCACTCATGTCTACGGTTCCAGTATTTAGAAACAGGGTGGTCCGCGCTAAAAGAATATTGACAACAAATATGACAAGGCAAGCATAGATGTAGTGAATCAATCATTTACTTGTGAGCTTACTAGGACAAGTATGCATATTTGTAATTGTAGTAAGAGACCATCCAAAATCTGAATCAAGAAGTTCTCCTAGCACTTATTGTTTGCAACAAATAGACGTGAATAATTGGATATTATATCGAATGAGTAAGAAAGACAAGTAAAATTGTCAACAAACCTGGCTTGTAGTAGTAATCTGGGTCAATGTCACTATGACCAACAATCCAAAATGACTAGTGTCTGTTCCTAGGGACGGAATTTTGAAAACCCTGTGAACTTTACATGTACTAAAGATTACCGAAATACATCTGCACCATTAAGTGTAGGTAGCACTGAGCACACAACAAACCCTAATGACAGTCCTGCCTAATGAGTAATGAATCAATTAGAAAATGGTGATGAGGAGTGTCTGCTGAGTGTTGGGAATGTATCTCAGGATAAATAGGGTTGGCTTAGTGGGTGCTGCACACCTGAGCCCTGAACGGAATGGGAAGGTAGGCATGGCGGTGCGCCCGGGCAGCGGTGACGCTGTTGGGCGAGCGGCTCCTGACCTCCTTTTAGTCTGGGGTCTCCTCCTAGAGTCATGCACTCCGGGGACGGCAAGTCGCCGGCGAGGCAGGCGACTGATATGTCTCTGTCATATCTATAATTTTTGGTTGTTCATGACAATATTATTCAACTTTCATATATTTTTGGCAACTTTTTATACTATTTTTGGGACTAACATATTGATCCAGTGCCCAGTGCCAGTTCCTGTTTGTTGCATGTTTTATGTTTCATAGAAACCCCGTATCAAACGAAGTCCAAATGAGATAAAAACGGACGGAGAATATTTTTGGAATATTTGTGATATTTGGGAAAAAGAATCAGTGCGAGATGGTGCCCGAGGGGGCCACGAGGCAGGGGGCGCGCCCCTGACCCTCGTGGGCACCCCGTAAGGCGGTTGCTGCTCTTCTTTGGCCGCAAGAAACCTAATTTTCGGGAAAAAAATCGTGGCGAAGGTTTCAATCCAATAGGGGTTATGGATCTCCGGGAATATAAGAAACGGTGAAAGGGCAGAATCGGGGAACGCAGAAACAGAGATAGAGACAGAGAGACAGATCCAATCTCAGAGGGGCTCTCTCCCCTCCTACACCATGGAGACCATGGACCAGAGGGGAACCCTTCTCCCATCTAGGGAGAAGGTCAAGAAAGAAGAAGAAGGGGGGCTCTCTCCCCCTCGCTTCCGGTGGCGCCGGAATGCCGCTGGGGGCCATCATCATCACCGCGATCTACACCAACACCTCCTTCATCTTCACCAACATCTCCATCACCTTCCCCCCTCTATATTCAACAGCCCACTTTCCCACAACTTGTTGTACCCTCTACTTGAACATGGTGCTTTATGCTTCATATTATTATCCAATGATGTGTTGCCATCCTATTATGTCTGAGTAGATTTTCGTTGTCCTTTCGGTGATTGATGAATTGCTATGATTGGTCTA
Organism: Triticum aestivum; assembly: GCF_018294505.1. Taxonomy (NCBI): domain Eukaryota; kingdom Viridiplantae; phylum Streptophyta; class Magnoliopsida; order Poales; family Poaceae; genus Triticum; species Triticum aestivum. The sequence continues at coordinate 617,760,738 of NC_057807.1, read as the reverse complement.
ATTTGATTGTGGTTATGCTGTTGTCCTATTGTGCCCTCTGTGTCGCGCAAGCGTGAGGGATTCCCGCTGTAGGGTGTTACAATATGTTCATGATTCGCTTATAGTGGGTTGCTTGAGTGACAGAAGCATAAACTCGAGTAAGGGCGTTGTGGCGTATGGGATAAAGGGGACTTGATACTTTAATGCTATGGTTGGGTTTCACTTTAATGATCTTTAGTAGTTGTGATGCTTGCTAGAGTTCCAATCATAAGTGCATGTGATCCAAGAAGAGAAAGTATGTTAGCTTATGCCTCTCCCACATAAAACTTGCTATCGGTCTAGTAAAGTAGTCAATTGCTTAGGGACAATTTCACAACTCCTACCACCACTTTTCCACACTCGCTATATTTACTTTATTGCTTCTTTATCTAAACAGCCCCTACTTTTATTTATGTGCTCTTTATTATCTTGCAATTCTATCCAACAACACCTACAAAGTACTTCTAGTTTCATACTTGTTCTAGGTAAAGCGAACGTCAAGCGTGCGTAGAGTTGTATCGGTGGTTGATAGAACTTGAGGGAATATTTGTTCTACCTTTAGCTCCTCGTTGGGTTCGACACTCTTACTTATCGAAAGAGGCTATAATTGATCCCCTATACTTGTGGGTTATCAGCGGCTGGGGGTGAGTAGAGATCGGAAGCGCGTAGAAGAACAGAGGGGTATCGGGGCCCGGGACGACCCAAAATCCCAGGGTGGGCCGGCCCACCATGGGCACCTTGTAGAGATACACACCCGAGCGGCGAACATGCAATTTCAAAACTAATTTAGGAACATTTAGCTGACCAATTAAACGACTCTGTTTTAATAATATCAGATTCGTATTTGAACAACTAAGCTTGTTTAGTTTGATGGGTGGAGCAGTGCTATTATGACACAGAGCACGTATTCTAATAGTATAGTGATCATAAAAGGGAGAAACTCTAAGCATATTTTTTTTAGCAAAAGAGGGTTTCCCCTCCGATTTCTATTGAAGAAACCACCATGGAACCAACATGATCAATTAAACCCTAAGCATGATCAATTAAACCTTATTATGACTGTGCCATGGCAGATTTGAAGCTGCAAACCGGAGAAATGATATTTAGCATCCATTGTTTTCTTCGAACTAAGAACTAAATTTTAAGAGCTGAAAAGAAAGTAGAGTAACCAAGTTAAGATCAATTTTCTGGTTGAGATCAAAAAGTTGAGGAGATATGAAGTACCACCTCTCTTGCGGTGCCGTGTATGCATCGGGGGTGCGATGGATGTCGGTGGCGTTGAAGCAGATCTGCGATGGTAGTGGGTGCATCGGGGGATAAGTCATGTTGCGGTGGAAGAGAAGGTCATGTGAGCGGCCTCGACAAAGAGGACGATGGCGCTGATGAAGCGAGAGGATGTGACGCAAGGCTCTTGGTCCGTCACTGTGGATGCAAAACGTCCATCTCTAGCAGTGGACGACGCGGTCTTGGTAGGCACTCCGGCATGGTGGAGGACGGTGGCGATGGATGTGGTGGAGGACAGCGGTGATGGATGGGGTGGAGGACGGCGGCGATGGATGGGGTGGCGGACGGAAGCTGGTGTGGGGATGGTGTTCTAGCACGTACGGTGTATGAATGGGAAAATGGAGGGAGAGGTATGGGGAACCATGTATTTGGGACGCGCCTGTCTGAGATATGGGAGAGTTACGTATACGAACTTAGCCCCCGTTTAAAATTTGGATGTCTCGTCGGTTGGGGATACGACGGTAATCTCGCATCTCGCCAATATTTGCCCAGAGCGATTTCGGGGTGAGGAGAGGGTGGTTTGCGCCCATGGTTGGCGCCCATGGTGTATGAACGGGGCTAACAGGTAGGAAAATTGTGTCACGTCTGAGTGAAGCTACAAACCTGCCCCTATTGAAAATATTTGCCTACATCGATTTCGATCGAGTCGAGTTTGTTTTGCCGCCCATCGTGTATGAATGGGGAAATGGAGAGAGAAACAGAGGTCTTTCAGACGAGCTTGAATCAAATATGTTTTGCCACCCATGTTTGGCGCCCACCATGTCAAAATGGGCTCAGAGGCGGTCGTGTCACGTCTAATTGAAGTTACTAACCTTCCCCTATTTAGAGCAGTGGAAATCGGGCCGATGGATTGTCCGTGTAATGGGTAGACAATAATTTCCATCTCCCAAACACTTGGCTTCGGGCAGCCGACGTGGGAGTGGACATTTTGCCACTTCTTTTGAATTTTGGGACAATAAGCATCCACATTTACCCTGGCAACTAAATTTGAATCCATTTTGTATTCCTATACGAATCTTTATAGATCTTTCTAGTGTTTTTATATATCTTCAAAAGGACGAAAAATATGTATTCCATTGTCATATATGAATATGGTTTACAAATGCCGATACTCAAATTCAGAAGCTAGAATCCAGTTTAAGGTGAATTCAAATATTTGGAACACTTCATGTCCAACTGAAATGTCACACACAGCATAATGTGTACTCCCATTTAGATATGTACACAAGCGATGCATCAAGATTCAAATACCGAGTCAATCAACCAAGAAGGTACAGAACTAACAGACATATAAACACTTATAGAGTATATGGATCAATAATATCAACTAACATACATAAGCCAGGCCGTTGTACTTTTTTTGCTACAACAACATCTTTTTTTAGCTAAGCTACTACAACATCTTGTCCCTTTCCGATGCGTGCCACTTATGGTCCATCTATACTACTATTATTGTTGAATGCACATTCAGCCTGATTGGCATATTTGTAGGTATGGCACAACAATCAAAATGAAATGCCTCCGAGTATTATCAATTAATACAGACTTGTGCTCAAATAAAATTACAAACCAAAAAACAAAAAACAAAAAACAATGATTACATGATCTCTAAAACAAATGGTTTGATTGATTACATGAACAAACAACACAAAGGTTATTCAACGATGGAAATAAGATTTCACCTATGATTTACCAAGTGGGAATTTAATTTCCTTTTTTCCTTCAGGACCTTAACAATGTGGTCAGTCTCAGCTTGCTTTGTTTTGAAATCCACCAAATATTTAATGGTTGTCTTGAGTACTGCTTGTGATTGTGCTGTTTGCTTGCTCAACAGGTCAACTTCATCCCTAAGTGTAGAAGAAGAATCTCTTTCTACCACTATTTTAGCCTCTAGAGCATCAGTAGTTGGCAATTCATAATGCACGATTGGGCCGGTGCCACTGCTGTGGGATGATACAACACCATGGGGACCTCGCTCTTTGATCTTGGGCTAACCTGATTTGCCATTAAAGTTCTGATTGGATTCAGAAAAGTTGAAGTTAGCAAAACATCTCAACTGGGAGTTATAACAGCAAACCAGTTAAACAAACAAGGAATTAAAGAGTTTCAGTTGGATATTGAAAAGTAGTTATTAACATCATTGTAACCCGTTGTTGCTGCAGCAAAGTAGTTAAACAAACAAGTAGCTATTTAAGTTCAGGCAAACAGGTAATTCTTAATAGTAAGTATCAAAAACATAGATAGGCGCAGTCTATAATAGGATTAATAGGCTGTGGCATTATGTAATCAGTAGCAAACTAAATTAAGCCAAGCAACCTAATTGAACAATTTTGCAATAAGTGGCTAACTAAAATTCTGAGAAGGAGGTAACTGAACTTATGCTAGCTCTTTGTACATGCACACTTCAGCTTCTTTTTCGCTTACAAGGTTGTACGAAGGAGTCCATGGCATCAATTGCTTGGATACGCAGTCCCAATACTTCTTTCTTCCCACACTGCATTGGTAAGTTGAATGGTTAATCTGGTAAGATGGTGCATCCTTGATATGTTACATGAGGACGTGTAGTCATACTAGTTGTAGCCACACACATCACACTGGCTTTTACTGTATATTTCAAGCGATTACTTTTGACATATCAAGATCTAAGCAATCTACAATAGGATGAAAAGACTGACATTCTTCACATTATTGATGAACTCAGTTCATATAAACAAGCAATTCAAGCATTCTGTGGGTCAATCAAAAGCGCCACTAGAATATTTTTCACTACCCCAATCATACACGCAAAAAGGGGCGACGCCACCATAGGGGCTGGTATGGGCGGCCGCCTCGGGTGACTCGAAAGTGTGCGCCTAGTTTGAGTCGTCCAGGTTGGCCCAGGCTAGTTTTGTTCGTCCCAACGCACGAGCAGGCAATGTAAAAAATGAAGAAAAAGGTTTCAATTTGGATGGGCCAATAACATAAGTGCAAGGTAGGCCCTATAGCAGGCTCGCGGCCCAAACGAGTGCCTCCCATATCAATCGACAACAGGAAAAATTCCAATTCATTCGCTCCAGCCTCCAGTCTGGTTCGCTCCTAACCTAGCCACCACTGGACAGGCCGACACATCACTTCCTCGCGCCCTCGTTGGAGGACGGTCGCCGGGCTTCAAGCGAACGGAAGGACAAGAAGATGAAGATCCAACCTCGGGTGTAACCTGTGTGGGAGGCAGCGGCGGCAGCATGGGCATGGCATCGAGCTTGCATAAATGGACAGTCGCAACTTGCAAGAGTAGCATGCACAACGAGTAGGTACATCACATCCCTGATTATATCTAATTCAACTCTTCAATTTCTGGCCAATAGTTAAACCTGACGGTGTTGTAAAACTGCTTGTATGTAGGGAATCTATGAGAAAATGAAACCAATTTCTAATTATTTTATAACTCCCCCAATCAATACTGAACTGACTGAATCTGATGTATCTAATCAAGTTTCCGGTGCAAACATACAAGATCATGTTGTTCTTGATCTTGAAGTGTCTAATGAACAGACTGCTAATGAAGGATTTGAAGCAAACATTTTACATGCTCCTGGTGATGAATCTATAGTGTCTAATGAGGGATCTAATGCAAGCATTTTGCAAGCTCCCATTAAATAATTTAGTGTCTAATGATGATTTGCTATGTTGAGAGAGACATAGAGATTTGCAGGCATTGATGACAAGCAAATTATAGTGCATTTTCATGGCTTTCGGAAACATCGAGGCCATCTACCAGAAAGTCCCCATATCATGACAACGTAGCATAAATACTTTTCTAATCTATTGTATGAAACTATTGGCATACTTGTGCAGGATAGATATATTGATATGCAGTTTGTGCACTGGTTATGGGTGCAATTACACTTCAATATTTTCAGCCAAAGAACTAATAATTCAAGCAGGTACAAACCATGTTTGTAGTCCTTGTACACCATGTTCAATTTTGTGTTTTTTGGTGCTTGCATCATTTAGTGTTTATAATCTGAACTACTTTGGATCATTAGCTGGTTTTCAAAGTGCATGTAGCTTCACATTTCTCAAGTTATGTTGATTTGCGGAGTGCAAGTGCCTTCGTATTTTTTAAGTTAAATCTTCGTCCCTGGTAACTTGAATTCGTGGATCCGCCATTGCACACAAATGATACACGAATGCTAGTACGAATTAAATGAAATGCAGGGACTTACGCTCGCTCGTTGTACATGCTCACTGCAGCTCTACTTGCGCTTGGGATGTTCCATCTACAAGTCCATGTTACCACTTGCTTGGATGTGCAGGCCTTGTGCTCCTTGCATCCCACTCTGCATTTTTGACACAGCGAATGGTTGATCAAATAAGAGGAACTGACCTTGCTGTTGTACCGGAGGACAGATACTTACAAGGTTATACGGGTGTGCACGATGTGTACCAAATCCCGTAGCGCCGTCATGCTGCGCTAAAAAATGGTTTTGCTTGTTTCAGATGATATCTCCAGAAGAAATAAGAGTTAAAGTCAGAGTTGCATAGGCGTGTAAGCTAAGAGAGCAGTGAAAGGATATCCAAACATCGTCGGAACAGTGCACAAGATAGTGATGTGTGGATACCTAGTTAGGGCCGACGTTTGGGCATGCTCGCCTAGCTAGAGTGCGGGTCACTTCAGAGCCGTTGAGCTTGATGCGCTGGCGTTGGCTGGCCGCGCACGGATGCAGATCTTGAGTGGCAGCAGAGCGCTACGATGCGGCGGACGAGACCGTTGGTGAAGCCCAAACAGCCGCGGGGGGCGGAGGTGCGACGATGTGCTCGGTGAAGTAGCCCCGGTGAGCTGGGAGACAGCATCGGTGAAGCACACCTGATGCGATGGAAGTCGGTGTCTGTGAGGCATATCGGTTGTGGCGGCCGACACTGTCGGTGGACCACCCGGTGCGGTGGACGAGGGTGTAGATGAGGTAGCTCCGGTGCGGTGGTGAAGCGCGACCTTCGTCTTCGTCGTTGTTGTCCGGCACAGAGGTGGGGAAAGAGACGAGATGAGGGGCGATTCGAACTTTGCTTGGGTTGGCGGCGAATTAGGGACTTGAGCAATCTGGGCGCGGAAGGGGACGATGGAGAAGGAAGATTTGGCAGGGCTGGAATTGGGGCTGCCAGATATTTCAATCCGAAACATGGAAGCGTGAACTTATTTTGTCGTCGTCCTTTTTTTTTGGGGGGGGGGAGGGGGAGGGAGGGAGGGGGTGGGTGGCTGGGTGCTAAGCGTCCGTCCGACACACGCGACCACCACAACATGACCCTGATCTGCCTGGTGCGCCTACATTTGAGAATGCAAACGAATCTTCTTTCATTTGCAAACGAATCTGTATGTATTACCATGCTCGTGTTTTCCTTGCAATAATTAGTCATTCGAAACGAGATACTATAAATTAATTAATGATGAGTTATTTGAAAAAAATCGAAACGATATCCACGGTATACACGCTAATGTGGATTAGAGAGTGTGTGTCACATAATTAGTTATTTGAATTAGAGTGTGTGTCACATAGCGATCTCTAATTCTAAAGTGGATTTCACATTTCACTGTATCCATGCTACTTTTTTAATACAAATTCATATGTATATGATGAACACCATGGTAGTGAGAAAACTTTTGGATGGATTCAAACATATGACCTACAAAATAGCACAACAAATCGAGTCAATGTCAACTTTTCGAAACCTAGTATGGCACGAATTCAAAATAATTACCCATATGCATGGTCCTTAGTTCAAATCTTACAATGTACACCGAATTGGAACATCGATATTAAGTCTCGTACTATCTACTTTGAAATGTTGTTTTTAGCCCCCCCCCCGCACACATGCTACATACTTCCTGTATTAGTCCATCTTCCTCTCCTCAACACCTTAGGAAGCTATCGGTTTCCAACACACGTTCATTCTTTCTCTCCATGTTTCGATCTCTAACTCTCTCAACTACACAACCCCCTTTTTCCACTCTATTACCAAATGTATTTACCTCACACACCCGCCATTGCACCCCATGCCGAGCTCTCTCTCTCTCCCTCTCCCTCTCACCCTCATGCGCTAAATACATGCATTGCCTATCTAGCCCCCAACCTCTCATGCACACGCAAGTATGTTGTCTATCTAGGTCACTCCCTCGAGACTATCTCACTCTTTCTTCCGCACGGTGGGCCACACTCGACCAATCTCGCTCTCTTTATCTGAGTCTCGTTTAACCTCATTTTCTTTCACACACAAATGATATATCTCCCTGTTCGGGCCTCGATCGACACACTCTATACTCTCTCATGTAGATTGTCTATCTAGGTCAGTCCATCCAAGCCGCCCCCACTCTTTCGACCTCATGCGGGCCACGCTCGCTCACACTACAAGAAATATGTCAACTTGTAACATTGACTATTGGTCACTGAAAGGTCACTGTTTTTCATTTGTGACCTTTTTGTGACCAAAAACAGAAGGTCAAAAGCTGGCGGTCATAAACTGAAATTAATGACCTTCTCTGTGAGAAGGTCGTAGACGTTTACGACCAAAATATGCCTATTGTTCTGTTTTGGTCACTAGCAGCCTCCCCAGGCCACGTAGGCATCCAACGTGGCAATCTGATGTGGCACAAGAATCAGCCCGGTCCAATTCGGTGTTTATATGGGCCGAGCCCATTAATTCAGCCCATTTATATTTTTTCCAATGAATTTTTTGTCTGCTTCATGGACCAAGCCCAACATTGCAGCCTTTTTATTTATATTTTTCCTGTTATTTTTTACTAGCTACATGGGCCTAGCCCAGCAATTCAACGTTTTTTCTTAGCCATTGCCTTTTATAGTCCATTTTTTCGCCCTCAAGCCTTTTATAGTCCATTACTGTTTTGGGCCTCGGCCTTTTTACATTCCATATACTCTTTGGGCCTTGGCCTTTTCGTTTGTCCCACTGGTCATCTTTCTATTTCTCACACTTCCACAATAAACAAATGAAAAATATTTCAAATGGCAAGAGAACATACTAAACTATTAAAATGATAGCCAATATTAGCACCAAATATGCTGACTACTGTACAACATATGAGCTTACAGTATTTACAATACAACCAGATACTAGCCACTGTACAACATAACTAGCACTACTAACTTGCTACTCTTTACTTTGTCGGGCTTCAAGCTTCTTCAAATTTCGTTAGCCCGGAGCTCTTGTAAGGAGAGGTAACACCACACTTTTAGAGCTAGATCAAGGCACAAAATGTTTATTTGGTCGGCTCATGCTGCAACAACCACATAGAAGCATAATTATAAGAACAAATTCACCAACCATCTCAGTTCAAGCAAATGATCTATATTAGCAAAGCATGAAAAAGGAAGCAGCACATGCCAGGAATGTTTACAACATCTCAGTTGATGACTTCAAATAGGAATAATGTATACAAGTATAATAGAAAAATATGAGAAACTATCACAGTACAGAAATGGTTGGGGAAGACAGCGGAGGCCGACGGTGGCTAGCTCTGCCTTTGGCTTTGGGGGTCGAGAGTGGAGGAGTGGATCGGGAGGGGGGCAGCGGCGGCGAGGAGATGGGGGGAGACGGGGAGGGGATCGATCTGAGCTAGGGTTTGGGGGGGTATCTTCTCTTTTTTTTCTTTTTTTCTGTAGAAAGATGGAAGGATGGATGTGGGATGGAGAGATGGATGGATGGATGGATGGATGCCATGTCATCAATCCGTGAGAAGAGTTCTGATTGGTTCAGAAAATCAGTGACTTAAAATAGTTTTCAAGTACTAAAAACAGAGGGATTTTGTGAAGTAGCTATCAAAAAAATTTGAAAAAGAGCACCACACAAATTTTCACTAGAGTTAGACCACATTTTATGGATAAGGACCAATTTGTATGCATTTCTGATCTTTCTAGCTATTTTTAATCATTTTTCGAGTGGCAAAAATGATTTTTTTGTGAAGAACCTACCAAATATTTGTTGCAAAATTGTACCAAATCAATTTTATAAAATACTAGTCCATATTTAATATACAATTGACCAAATGGTTGGGTGTCAAAAGCTTTGATCCACCTCTCATGAAAAAGACAAATTTCCGCCGGTTCAGTTGAAAGAAGGTCAAATTTGAACTGTAGCTGCCTCATAGTTTGCTCCTTATTTTTTTCCAAAAAACATTTCTAGGTACATAAGCATTTATTTAATCAAAGAAACACCAAAAAAATCCAAGATTCAACCACTAGATACGAACAGTGAAGCCCGCCGTTTTGACCGCATTTTGAAATGGGCATAAAAAATTCAAAAAAATTCAAAAAATTGGAAAACCTTCGCATTGTGTCATTGTATGTGACCAAGTTTCCAGGAAAAATAATAAACTTGCAATACGGTAATTATTTTAAAAAAGTGTTCTCGGAAATGAGCTATCAAGGGTGAAGATTCATGGCTTTCAAGCCAAATGATCAATCTTATGGTCACATTCATGGCATAGTTTGTTCAAATGATCTCATATTATGCACAAGGATGCATCTTGGAATTCCAAACAATGTTGCATAAGGGAGTTTTCATTTTCTTTGCACGGAAAATTCATTTTCCATTTCCCGAGTGCCCGAAATGAGTTTTTTTGTGAAGGACCTACCATATATTTGTTGCAAAATTGGATCAAATCAATTTTATAAAATACTAGGCCATATTTAATGCACAATTGACAAAATTGTTGGGTGTCAAAAGTTTTGATCCACCTCTGGTGAAAAAGACAAATTCCAGTCGATTTAGTTGGAAGCGGGTCAAATTTGAACTGCAGCTGCCTCATAGTTTGCTCTTTATTTTTTCAAAAAATAATTTCTAGGTAAATAAGTATCTATTTACTCAGAGAAACAACAAAAAAATCCAAGATTCAACCACTAGATAGGAATGGTCAAGCCTGCCGTTTTGACCGCATTTTGAAACGGGCATAAAAAATTCAAAAAAAATCAAAAAATTGGAAAACCTTCGCATTGTGTCATTATATGTGACCAAGTTTCCAGGAAAAATAATAAACTTGTAATACGGTAATTATTTTAAGCAAGTGTTCTCGGAAATGAGCTATCAAGTGTGAAGATTCATGGCTTTCAAGCCAAATGATCAATCTTATGGCCACATTCATGGCATAGTTTGTTCAAATGATCTAATATTGTGCACAAGGGTGCATCTTGGAATTCCAAACAATGTTTCCTAAGGGAGTTTTCATTTTTTTGCACGGAAAATTCATTTTCCATTTTCCGAGTGCCCGAAATGAGTTTTTTTTGTGAAGGACCTACCATATATTTGTTGCAAAATTGGACCTAATCAATTTTATAAAATACTAGGCCATATTTAATGCACAATTGACAAAATGGTTGGGTGTCAAAAGTTTTGATCCACCTCTGGTGAAAAAGAGAAATTCCCATCGATTCAGCTAGAAGCGGGTCAAATTTGAACTGCAGCTGCCTCATAGTTTGCTCTTTATTTTTTCCAAAAATCATTTCTAGGTAAATAAGTATATATTTAATCAGAAATACATGGTTTGATGGCGAGACATCGAGGTTTGGATGGTGGCCGAGGGCCCCAACTCTAGAGCGCATAAGCTCGCATGCCCGCCGCGTGGTCACCGCGTGATCATGGCATTGCCATGTGGTCTGGGCGGCCTAGGCATGTCTAGTGGGTTGGGCACTCCCCAGGTAGGTGCTAGGAAGAAAATCACAACATAAGATTCTCACGAGGAGATCGATCGATGCTCAAACATGAATAAGCAGCCAAGTGTTTGATTTGTGGTACGGGAAATGCACATGGCTAATGGGCGTGAGTTTTGGATGAGGATGATCAGTTACTAAGAAGACCGTCTTCACAAATTTTCACCTCAAAAGGAGGACCCTAGGTGGTACTTGCTTTGCAAAGTACCACACTGGACATAAATACGAATGTTGAAGCTGGGCTCAAAATAATGAATGGATTGAGCTGGCATTTGGTGGAGGATGGTTATTTGGGCATAGGAAAGCACTGTAGAAAATGGATACCATTTGGACATGCCAAAGTGGTACTTCCTTAACAAAGTGCTTCTCTGAACAGAATAGGAAAATGAATATTGTTGAGTTACTTTTGAACTAGGCAAGGAATGTTTTTGACATATTTGATGAATAAATGATCCAAACAATTTATGAGAATTGTTTGAGAATTTTTGGAATAACAGAAATATAGGTTGCTTCACAACCTAGGGCAAACATTGACACATGGACATGACACATAGGCAAAACTGATGAGATGTTGCCTAGTCATCACAACCCACCACAATCTACAAGGCTATGACCATCTATATTGGTTGTTAACAACTAGAAATAACGCAGCGGACCTGCACTGTTTGCTTTACATTTCGTGTAAGGAAATTACGACCTATCTGACCAAAATGGTCGCAATGGTTTAGCGTTTGGAGCCCCCCCGAACAGCTTTTCACCAATTGGTCTCAAATGGTCATAGATCGATGACCAATTCTTCCAGGGTCACTGATAGAAGGTCACTAGTTGACATATTTCTTGTAGTGTCAATCTCTCTCTCCCTCTCACTCTCTTTATACGGGTTGCGGGATGCCATCATCGTTGCCAGGCGAATCCTTTCCGGGCTCTGTCACCAGAATCCATTCGTGCCATTGGACACCGTCTTTGATGAGCTGGCTCCCGTCGATCGGGAGCGGGCTCTGTGGGCGGTTGCACCCTGCATCACCAACATCGTGCGCCTCGAGAAGTAGAGGGACTTTGGTGGTGTTTAGGCGCCCTCTGCATGGGCATGTCCATGTCTCGGTGCAATATGACCGTTGGATCAAACTCAGACGGTGCAGATCAGTCACTGTAGCACAAAGCGTGTGGGTGTGTTTGGTTGCATTCTCATCTCAATATAGTTGTTTCCTCTTCGTGTATTTGTGTTAACCTACTAGTGTGGACTCATTTACCCTTCATGCACTCTGCCAAACACCCAAAAGTGGGTCGAGAAGTGAAATTTTGCTCCCATCCCGTGCACCCTTCATACACCCTGCCTAACACTATTCGTGCTTCATATGGTTCATGTTTCGTGGCATACTTTAACATCGTACTCTTCGTACGCTGTAGACCTAGTTCTGTTAACATTGATCTCACCATTCATTCTCAACCAGACAGTCGAAAAAGCAGTACTATGTTACTACATTACTGTTCATATAGTTGACATGCGCACAACATTATTTGTTATCGTCATAGCTTACTACACTCGAAACAAGATTATGTAGTACTGGCGTATGAACCACTGCACATGCCTAGTAGTAGGAGCACTTTGTATGTTCAAGTGTCTGCCGTGTTTCGCACTCCTCTGTCGTAAGAGTGGAAACGCTTATTGTAATCATTTTTTTCTTGAGAAAACCAGTGGACACGCTCTACCCTGCGGATCCTCCTCTAGCCATGCACTAGATTACTCACTTTCACCGACGTGTGGGACAGCCAGCATCGGGGTCCACCAGCCATGCACTAAATTACTCCATAGTATTGTGACGATAGACTACCCCGATCGAAGCGCCGCAGAGCCGTCAAGTCACAAAAACCCCTCCTTTCCAGCAGTAAGTTGGACGGACGAAGCAACCATCATTTCACTCTTCTCTCTTAGCTTCCTTTCTTGAAGAAAACCCCCACTCTCTTCGCTTCTCCCTCATCTCGTTCCTCATTTCACTCTTCTCTCTCAGCTTCCTCTCTTGGATGGACGCTGGAGCACCGGCCGACGTGATGTCTATGGCTCTGGCCAAAACCATCGAGGCTCATGGTACGAAGAAGTGCAAGCACAGCGCCGAGACTACCGCAGACAAGCTCAAAGCCATCGCCCTGTCCAAGCCCCCCTCTCCGGGATCCCTCATTAAGCAAGTCCAGGTAATATCTCTTCTTGACGATCTTTTTCTCGATCTTGATCGTGTTTTTTCATCTAACACGCTGTACTAGTCCTAGTAGTACAACTTTCTGGGTGATCTTGCATGTGATTTTTGTGTGCCAAATGACGGTTCTAAATTCCTCTTTTTACCAAAACATGCGAGAGGTTGACATTGATTTCTTATAGATTACTTTCAACTACTCCTCTGTCCCAAATTTCTTGTCTTAGATTTGTCTAGATACAGATGTATCTAATACTAAAACATGACTTGATACATTCGTATCTAGACAAATCTAAGACAAGAATTTTGGGACGGTGGGAGTACTTTATGAACATCAATGCTACCTTTGAAGAGGGTATATTTGCCTCAGTAACTTGTGTTATGGATATTGCAAGTAATCCCTCTGCTCTCATGCCTTTGAAGACATGTTCTAGTGTCTTTGTTCACTCATTTCTGTGCGTATATGTAGTAATATATGGAGTATAATATTGAAAATCATCTTATATTTCTTAATGGAGGTAGTAATAAAATATGGTTTCTGTTTGAATTAGAACCATGTCCGCGGTGGAGATGAAGTTCTCAAAGTCATGTCGTGTGAACTCGAAGACTTGGGGATGGGTTCTACTGCTAAACTATCCAGCTACTGTGTCCTTGTCGCCATGTGTCCTGAACTAGTGTTTTCCTGTAGCATTGTTGTCAGGCGTGTTCTTGAGGCTGTACTTGACCACAACAATTTCCTGGTTGTGCCTTTGATTACGAAGGGTGTGGTTCTTGTAAAGCTTCCCAACAAATCCGATGCGGCCTGTCTTCATCATCATGTTTATGAGTGGAAAGACCACTCTGTTAGGTTCTCCAAGGTTGACGAGATGGTGATGGTGCAGGTAGGCATCTCTCACGAAATCCATGGCCTAGTCAGTTATGTGGGGTTCACCCCATAGGTCGGTGGCAAGAAATAGTTGGCAGAGTTTAATTAGTGCAACTTTGCTTGTCTGTAGTGAGTACTATTGTCCAGTACTTGATTTGTGTTTGCGAACCCTGTGATGGTCAGTCCTGAGAACGGTCTATGTTAATGTCTATCCACTCAATTAAGTCTTTATATTTTGAAGTATCCAGATATCTTTTTTGTGAGGATGGTTTATCAATTATGGTTACACTCCAATATCTGTATGCATTGCAGGGTTTATCGCACCCACCAGGATTTCCAGTCCCATGGTTGTTCGGTCCACACGATTTGTCACGACCTTTGGACTGTCCTGCTTGTGGGAGTAGGCGGGGGCCCTGCATGCCACCCGTAGTTGGACGATCAATCTTCTATTTAGTACTTCAACATAGTGATTTCCTGGTAAGGATTCACTCGTGTCACATCAAGCAAATCTTATTGATTTACTGTTTAAATCTTATTGATTTAATGTCATGTTTTCTTTCTTTTCCTGCAATTTTACAATACAGGTTTTGCCATGTGACATTCATCACAGAATAAACCGTTTGGTTTGCTCTACGATGTCTATTTTTGCAGGTTTCACTTCTTATGTCGTGTCAGTAACGAAGGCATTGTCCATCACTTACTGGAAAAAAATTGGATCAATCTGTTGTCTGAGTACAAGCTGAATCCCTATGATGAACTGCAGTTTGGTTTACACAAACGCCACAATTAGTCCTTCTCGCGTTTAAAAGAAACGAAGAAAAAAAATTGGATCACAGTCATGAAGCCTAGTCAAGTTAGAAAGCTAATCATAGCAGACTAGAAATTATCGCCGTTGTCTCGCACATCGGTACCACCTTCAGTAACGGATCGAGCACCGGCAGTTGCTCTAGCACTGACAGGGGCAGCAGCTCTGTTTGATCCAGCTCAGGATTGGGCACCGACCGCATTAGCGGATCAGGCTGATCTACCGGAGGATCATGCATCAACACCAGCACCTGCTCTGACACCGGCACCAGCTCTACAAGGAGAACCATCTCCGGCAGCAGCAGCGGCTTCGGCACCTGCACCAACACTTGCACTTGCATCTGCTTCGGCCCGTGCAGCGGCAACCGAATGAGCAGTTGCACCGGCAACAGACTGGGCTGCAGTTCACACTTCATATACCAAAGTCCTTACAAAAACCGACATGTCCACCTTCTTGGTAAGCATTGGCCGCCCAAGTGCTTTGTTCTTTTTTCTTTCCATGTTGTTTCACATGATTCACTATGTTGATCTAACTGTTTGGATGTGTCTTCTTGTTTGCAAAAAGAGAATTCCTAGAGCAATGAGGGAGTCGTTCAACAATCCGGGCGACCGCGGCCAAGTTTCTCTTACCATGCGCATCCTTGGTGTGAATGAACCCACTCAATATACCGTAAGTACAAAGGATGGTCGCATGATGATTGATGCTAAAGGATGGTCCAGGTTCAAATCTAAATCATATCTTGCGGTAGGGGATGATGTCAATATCGAACTTTCTCTACAAGGATAGCTAGTCCAAATCAACTTTGAAACTCTTCAGTAGCAGCACGCAATTGCCGAACTGATCTATCCACCGAGAGATTTTGATGTAATAATCTGGCATGGTGAAACAAGTGTCCTGTGTGTATAAGTAGTACGACAGTATTATTTATCACATGGTATATCGTTGATAGAATTGCAACTCTCATTGCTGGTTAGGAACTATTGTTCGATTTCATTCCAACAACTGTCGTGCTTTATTCAATTTTGTGTATTCGCCTTGCGACATCATCTAAAACCAGCACCGTACCGATCGCCTACAATATGAAAAGCTTTGAGGTAGAACACATGGGCCCCCAAACATGCAGGGTGGGCCTACGGCCCAAAGTCCAGAATCGTGAGCCTGACTGAGTATTATATTCTCAGCTGAACCCCCATATGACCCCTCAAAAAAGCTCCTAAAAACCCCTCAAAAAAACCTGAACCCCCATAATGCCCGTGCGTTGTACGTAACATCAAGATGCATTTGTATGATTATTTTATCTTGTGAGAGAAAAGGATGAACGAGGGAAGGCCTTATTTGCAAATGTGGAGAGGTGTGTGGGTACCTTTTTGCAAAATTGCCATAGTTTCCTTCCTAACCGTGAGATATAAATCGGACGACCTATATTGCAGGATGGCAGGCACACCATCATCATCAACTCATCTATACTGTGCTAAAAACAACTCTATTTTTTATAATTATATATGTTATATATATCCCCCTTGATTTTTCCTATGTATAAAGTTGTGATATAAAAGATTTGTATATTTCTTTATAGAGGGAGTATCTCTCTGTCAAAAATATATTTATGTGTAACTAGTTACTCCTGTCTTTCTACTTCCTTTCGCTGATATGTGGGGCATCCGACAACGGGGTCCATGTGCCATATGCACAAATTAGAGTGCACACCTACATGGTAGACACACCCCGGTCGTAGCGCCGCAGTAATGCCCAATAAGCCGTCAAATCACAAACCCCCCTTTCTTGCTTTAGCAGTAAGCTGGACGGACGAAGCGATAATATTTCACTGGGCCTGAATCCCCTTCTCCCTCATCTGCTTGTTCAGGGAAAAACCCCTCTCGGCGATTGCATAGGGTTTTCTCATGGATAACCAGGTACGAATTCTTCATCCATCCCCAATAAATCCAAGTCCCTTGGTCGCGGGTAATCCTAGGATGGCAGCTGCCGCCGTTGATGCATTTTCTTCCTACTGAATCTAGTGTGTTTCATTTGTAGTGCCCAAAGTGCGAGGACCCTACAGATTTCTGCGCCCTCGGCGAGACGCCACACTTGTTCCTTCTCATCCTAACACATGATTTTAAAATGCACACAGTATGTTCCTAGAATCCTCTTTTCTATCCGGGAGGGTGGGTTTTTTTGAACATGTTGTCGACCAATTTGGAAATTTGGATTGCTATATTTGGATAAAAGGTACTACTAGTATGATGGTCAACACTGACGTGAAGGAGGAAGTTATTTCAAGATTTGGATAGGGAATACATTGTGTTCTCATATTATTTTTCCTGCAGTGCATTATTTGCTCTGCCAGAACACATGTACTCAAGATGCTCGGCCTTTCCATAACTGAATACACCAGTTTAATTGTCACAGTTAAGACAAGCCATGGATACAGGTTCCCAGTTGGGTCATGAACCAAGAAGATCGCTGCTTTGTTATGGCCGAACTTGGATAAACTTTCTCAAGTGTTACTGACTGAAAGTTGGCGCACGAATGTTGATGGAAATAGCAGAACCTGGTCTCATCTTCACTGCGATCTTCCACCCCGACGTCGTTCCAGTTGTTCATCCATGTTAGTTTTGTATCTGGTTCTTGCTTGTTGCCTCGATTACTTCCTAATCCACCTATTCTGTCTAACTAATCACAATTTAACTTTAGAAGTAGCAACGAATCTCTCACGAAGATGCTACTTCTAACTAATATTTTCTTATAGTTGGTGGCACGTGTAGGTTTTTTAAGAGTTAAGCAAGCTGCTCGTTTGTTATTCTGTAATAACTCGGCTGTTACTGATGGCACTGAAGTTGACTAGATGACATCCACAAGTTCCTACACTTTATTGATCGTCTTTAGGTCCTTGTGGGGTGTTTCAATGGTGGAAGGCCATGTGGGATATGTGTGCCACTGCTGCACTCGTTGAACAGGTCTAACTGTGGCGAGAAACTTATGGTACGAGCTGTTTTCTGTTATATATGCTGTTCATAAACTATTGCTTATACACAATTTTACAGGTGTGATCTTCTTGAAACAGAAACTGCCCAGTTCTATTGTTCCTATACAAATGCCTGACCATGGTTGGGTCAGACTTGGGCTTGGTCACAAAATGATGTTTATGTCGACCTACTCCATTCCCCTTGGAGGTGAAAAGATACTTATTCATGGGTGAGGGAGTCCTGGATTAGGGGGTATCCGGACAGCCGGACTATATACATTGTCCGGACTATCGAAGCGTGAAGATACAAGACTCAAGACTTTGGCCCGTGTCCGGATGGGACTCTCCTTTGCGTGGAAGACAAGCTTGGCGATCCGGATATTATGTTTCATTTCTTGTAACCGACTCCGTGTAAACCCTATCCCTCTCCGGTGTCTATATAAACTGGAGAGGATGGTCCTTAGAAGACCGATCACAATTACAATCATACCATCATAGACTAGCTCTTAGGGTTTAGCCTCTACGATCTCGTGGTAGATCTACTCTTGTACTACTCATATCTTCAATATTAATCAAGTAGGAAGTAGGGTTTTACCTCCATCGAGAGGGCCCGAACCTGGGTAAACATTGTGTCCCTTGCTTCCTGTTACCATCAGCCTAAGACGCACAGATCGGGACCCCCTACTCGAGATCCACCGGTTTTGACACCGACATTGGTGCTTTCATTGGGAGTTCCTCTGTGCCATCGCTTCAAGGCTTGATGGCGTCTTCAATTGTCAATGACACGGTCCAGGGTGAGACTTTTCTCCCCTGACAGATCTTTGTGTTCGGCGGCTTCACGCTGCGGGCCAATTCACTTGGCCATCTGGAGCAGAAAGACAGCTACGCCCCTGGCCACCAGATCAGGTTTGGAAACTTGAACTACACGGCGGATATTCACGGAGACTTGATCTTCAATGGATTCTGCCCTGTGCCGGGAGCGCCGGACAGTCATGACGGGCACATCCTAGACCTGCTAGTGGACAGTGCTTGGAACGTCATCCCTGCAATAGCCCTGGATCTAAATCCGGAACAAGTTGCGTTGCCCAAGGACGGAGGGGTAGACCCCGCCCCACAGGCCGCATAATCATCGGCGTTGGAGCCGAACACAGGTCTCACCTCTGTGGAGACCTGTAACCCCGGACCCCCGGACTCGTATCCGGTCGTTGGTTCCAGTCCGCGCACCCTCGAGCCAGCCGAGCTAGGTTGGGCTCCGGTAATGGAGTTTACCACTGCGCACATCTTTCAACACTCGCCCTTTGGCGACGTGCTGAACTCATTGAAGTCTCTCTCTCTGTCTGGAGACTCTGGGTCGAACTATGTCCGGCTTGAGTGGGAAGCAAGCGACTAAGGAATTCGCTGCCCACCCACCAGCCACTTGATTGCCACGATCAATGATTTAACCAGCGATCTTGACTTCAACTCCAAAGACATCGACGGTATGGACGAAGATGTAGGAGAAGCTCCAGAATCTCTGGTGCGCGGGATCACTACTTTGTCACATGATATATACATGGTGGATACGCCCAAGAAGGACGATAGTGATAAACTAGATGATAAAACACCCGGAGAAAAGCCAAAATGGCGGCGTAGACGCCGCTCAAAGTCCAACAATAGTGAAAACTGCAACAAGAGCACAAGAAGGGCTGACATACCAGAAGGCAGTAATGACCACACAGACCCAGCGATGGAGCAGGATGAGCCAGGTCACGCCAAACCAAGTTCGGAGCAGATACCCGATCACGATGATCCTGAGGGACGAGCTCACGGAACCGCCACAGAACAAGAACGCAGTCCGGACGACGATGCATTCATCATCCCGGACGAACAGGTGGAACGAGATAACCTCCACCGAAAGCTTCTGGCCACAGCAAGAAGTCTAATGAAGTAGAAACAACGGCTTAAGGCCGCACAGGAAAAGCTCAATCGCAGAAGGAATAAAGTGCTAGACACTGAAGAAAGATATGGCAACGATCGCCATACCAAAAGCTACCCAAAGCGCAAGCTATTGCCAGAATTCAACGACGAGGCCGTTCCACCAAAGAATAATACAACCAGGAGACCAGACGTACCGCTTCACAACCACAACAGAGCAGCTACTGACGCCGTGCACACGTGAGAAGCTGGATAAGAAGGCCAGCGCACCTAGGTCCATCTACGGATCTAAAGGACACACCCCAGAGAGGGACTATGGTCACCCAAACGCTAATACAAGCCAAATACCAGTTCGGAATAAACTTTGGACACAACAATAGCTAACTATATGCCACGACGCGCCCAGATACAGAGGGGCTGCACACCCCCTATGCTTCACCGAAGAAGTACTGGACCATGAATTCCCACAAGGTTTCAAACCTTTGAACATAGAGGCATATGAAGGAATGACAGACCCAGGGTTCTGGATCGAAGATTTTATCCTACATATTCACATGGCTCGTGGGGATGATCTCCACGCCATAAAATACCTTCCCCTCGAGCTGAAGGGACCAGCTCGGCACTGGTTAAAAAGCCTCCCCGAAAACTCAATTGGGAGCTGGGAGGAACTAGAAGACGCTTTCAGGGCCAATTTCAAGGGACTTATGTCCGGCCTCCGGATGCAGAGGACCTAAGTCACATAATCCAACAGCCCGGAGAGTCCGCCCACAAGCTTTGGAACAGATTCCTCACTAAGAAGAATCAAATTGTCGACTTTCCGGATACCGAAGCCTTAGCGGCATTCAAACACAGCATCCGCGATGAATGGCTCGCCAGACACCTCGGCCAAGAAAAGCCAAGGACAATGGCAGCCTTAACAAGCCTTATGACCCGCTTTTGCGTGGGTGAAGATAGCTGGCTAGCCCGTAAAGGCACCCGAGACCCCAACATGTCCGAAATAAGGGACAACAATGGGAAGCCTCGGCGTAATAAACACAAACTCCAAAGCAAGGAAGGGAGCCTAGATAACAGAATGGTCAACGCCGGATTCAGGGGCTCTCAGCAAAAGAAGCCATTTAAAGGCAGTAAAGAGGGACCGTCCTGTCTGAACAGAGTCCTGGACAGACTATGCCAAATTCACGGCACCCCAGAAAAACCTGCGAACCACACCCATAGAGAGTGCTGGTTCTTCAAGCAGGCCGGCAAACTAAATGCCGAACACAAAGGGATGGAAACACCAAGTGAATACGAGGATGAACCTCGCCAGCCGAACACTGGGGGACAGAAAAAATTCTCGGCAGAGGTTAAAACAGTAAACATGATCCATGTGACTCACACATTCACGAGAAGGCAAGGATGCGCGCTCAAAGACGCGTACGATGTAGAACCTATCGTACCCACATCTGACTACTTGATGTCTCGTCCAATCACTTTCGATCACACGGACGGCCGAACTAGTATTTGGCGCAAAGGATCATAGGCCTTGGTGCTCGACCCAATAATCGACGGATACCGTCTCACCCGTGTCCTCATGGACGGCAGCAGTAGTCTCAATTTAATATATGAGGACACTGTCCGCAGGATGGGGATAAACCTATCCAGAATTAGCCAGAGCAACACCACCTTTGAAGGTGTGATACCAGGCATTGAAGCCTACGGTAGGGGCTCCGTCATACTGAGGGTAACGTTTGGCCCGCCAGGCAACTCTAGAAGTGAGGAACTACTCTTCATCGTTGCACCCTTCCAAAACGGCTATCATGCACTGCTCGGAAGACCGGCCTTCGCCTGCTTCAATGCATTGCCGCATTATGCTACCTTACACTAAAGATGCCCGGTCCACGTGGCGTCATCACCGTTAGCGGAATCACAGAGCGCTCTTCACGCGCAGAGAAGAACGCGACGGCCCTGGCGGCCGGACTCTAAGCGGCCTAGAATACCATAAAACATGGCTGGTCATTAAGACCACAGACATGGTTAGACGAGTCCGTTAGCCTGGATAAAATTCAACCAGACACCGTATATGTAATCCCACAGTGGAAACCAGGGGCTATAAACATTTAATGTAGCCCCAAAGCTTGGCCCAACCTTATTGGCGGGCCATCATCTTACACTTTTACTATCTACCGCATATTTACGTTGTATTCTCCTATGATTTTTCCTTTTTTTCACAGACAACGTTCGCGCGATACCCTTCTAGGATACGGCACAACGGAGAGAAAGGCGCAGATGTCCAGCAGGTCCCCGTTCAACATGTTTCTTTTTAGATTAAGCCCCTGTGTAAACCTTTTCTATTGCCTCTTGTTGTTTAAACCATCCCATGGGTTCCATACCCACAGAGTACACTGACGTTATTGGCATTTCGCCACGACAGGTCACCGCACGTACTTGGAAACACAGGGTTCATATTGAATGGGCATTCTTGAGCCCATTTTCTGTTATGAAGTCCGAATACCTTCGGGAGTGTTCGGCATCACGAGTTTGGACTTATATGCATCAGCTCCGAATCATGTCTTGGGTCAAATGTTGGATTTTCCCGGCTCCTGGGTTTGCCGCCTTACATTCCGTTATTATAAGCTAAGGCAGGCCAAAGGAGAACTACTGCGATTGTGCCCTGGTTATTCCGGATGAGCGCCTTAGTAGAGAAAGCCGAAAACTGACCGTCATGATAGAACGAGAGACTGTTCAACCACTCGAAGACTCACCGGAATATCTAGGATTCCTCCGCATTAACGAAGGGCCGTTTACCGGCCATGTACACACGCGCCCGTATTCGGATGCCTACTAAGGTACTAGGGGCTACATAGCAGCCCCACCATTATATCCCCACAGCTAAGCGAAAGTGTTAAAGCTATATAGTCCGGTTGCCTAGTTCGACATGCGATCACCTCCTTAATGGACCAAGACGCTGGATCAAGTGTGATTAAGCATATTCTTCGCGAACACCCCCGCATTGTATGCGTGGGGGCTGAAGCCAACGACTGCTATCTCTCAGACTACTTATACATATAAGAATAGCCGCTCAGGGGACACAATCATATATTCAGGCAAAGAATATAAGTATAGCCTCATAATCAAAATAAACATTATTTTTACAATAATTCGACTTATTACTCAAACAAAATATTCTCCGAGCACTGCACCTCTATGAGGCGAGCACCCTCTGTGACCTGCGCCAAGTAGTGCTCGGCCGGATACTGGCCTCCTGCCGGATCCTGGGTTGCTACAATGGTGGCCTCCATATCTGACCAATAGGATTTAACGCGGGCAAGAGCCATCCGCGCACCCTCTATGCACGCCGACCTCCTCACGGCGTCGATCTGAGTCACGACCCCAAGGAATTATGGAACCAAACCAAAATAACTGTCCGACTTGGGCCCCTTCGGCCAAAGATGGTCTATTACAGACCGCATTGCCAGCCCGGACAGCCTATGAAGCTCCGCCACAGCAGCCACCTTCTCATTCAACGGCAGCGAGTGGTTGGGAGCATTGAACTGCGACCAAAAAAGCTTCTCCACTTCCTTATCACCTTGATCCTCGAAGAACTTGGCAGCAACAGCTGTACTTTTCGTCAAGTCCGCATATGCGTCTGCAGGACTCCAACGCATAGCTAGGGGAGCATACTTTGGATCCAAAAACTTGGTCCGCAGTAGGTAGGAGCCCCCGGCCACGATTTTGTCGGCTGTTGGAGCTCCTCCCGCATACCCTGGATCTCGGTCCGCATCTCCTTGGAGGCATTAAGCGCATTGTCCAGCTCATCCGAAACTAGCCTTACTCTCCTTTTCAAGGAGCACATACCGGTCGGCGGCATTTTTCAACTCTTCAGCCATCTTGGTTATCTTCTCCTCGCTTCGGCGATGAGCAGCCTGTTCGGCTCTCAACTCCTCGGCCGCCTTTAGGGCAGCCGCATTGCTAGCCTGAGCTTGTTCCTTGGCTTGAGCGAGCTCGGCCCTTAGGGCCTCCACGGCAGCAGCACCATCTGCAGTGCATACACAGGGCATTAACATCATGCCATTCTCGCATCTTCCTATACAATATAATAAGGGAAGCAGCATACATACCCTGGGATTCTTCCAGCCGTCTGTTCACCAGCGTGATATCGGCATCAATAGATCCGATCTGCCTTCTCAGTTCGGCAACTTCAACAGACTGGTCGGCTGTCGGATCCTTGTATACCTGCACATATATACAGTGCATCCATTAATGATTGATCCCCCATTTGCCGCCTATGGCGGGCAACCAGAGTCTCAGGGGCTACTATCCATAGGGAGCACACCTAGCGCAGGCTTCTTAACAAAAAAAATATACTGCATTTTTTCACCGCATACCTCGAAGCCTTTGAGCAGGCTTGTGAATGCCTCATTCAAACCGCTGGTAGCGGATGAAATCTTCATGAGCACCATGCTCATTAAAGAGCGGTGCTCCTCCGAGAGCGCGGCTCACTCCAGAAAGCCTGTCAGTATGTCCGGCCGGACATTAAACTGAGCCGGACCCTTCCCTTCGCGCCGCGTGGGAGCCAAATGCTCCGGGCTCAGGGTGATTGACGTGTTCGCTCCCGGCTTCGGCAGATCTGGACTCCTCCGTGACGACATCTCTGTGTCGCCTGCTTCATGAAGCCGAGAGGTGGGCGGAGTCTCACTCTCCATCATCTCCGGACGAAGGTCCCCCGAAGACGAACTCTGTTGAGAAGAGCTGCTCGTCGGGCTACAAAAGACGAAGTCTCGGTTACAGATCTCGGAGTAACGCCATACCTTTGAATTAATGATTAATTTACGACTCGGTGGAGGGCTAGCCCATTGGTGGGCACGACGTGGTAGGGGTGCCCGTCACGGCAGAACCCCCTAGTGAAACCTTCTTCCCTAGCTTGGGCGTCTCCGCCTCCAAGTCTTTGGGGGCCGCCCTCTTCTTCCCGCGTGGGGAGGAGGCTTTAACCTCCCCTTCCTGGCTATCCTCCATAGTAGAGGTAGCGATTCCTCCGGTCTGGATGCGTCGTGCGGTTTCACTGCCCTCTCCTTCGCCTTTCCCTGAGGGGATTTTATTGAGCGCCCGGTCAAGCATCTTTGCGATGGTTGGACCAGGCGAGCCTTCAGGAAGTGGCGCCGGACACTTGATTCTCTCCACCTTATTAAGCCATTCCTGGCCATGGAGGGATTTTCAGAATTACAATTATGATAAATATAAATGAAGTGTTTGGCTTTCAGGTTACTTACACTACTAGGGAAAAGCCTAGCAGCAGCGCTGGTTTTGGGCCTCTCAGTAGCGCGGGGACCGGCGCTACTAATAAGGCGCTACAGCTAATGTATAGCAGTAGCGCCTGTTATCCCACGCTACTGCTATACATGAATAGCTGTAGCACTCTTTAGAAAAGGGCGCTACTGATATTATCTGCAACGCTGTTTACAGGGAAACACTACTGGTAAGGCAGCGCTACTGCTAAATTTTCCCCCCTCGCTACTACTAGTTTTATTAGTTTTTTTCCTGCACATTTGTTTTTCTATTTGTTTTGTATTTGTTTTGTATTTGAATAGGCTTTATACAATAATCTTTAGCATATCATACACATACAAATGTAATCATAGCATATACATACAATTAGTCTCATCAAATCATGTCATCATCATAATCATCATCCAACACAAAGTGGTCTCTCGTCATCAATCTCAAAAATAGCGACACAAGTCTCGATTACTTGCAAATACATCGTCATCCATCTAAACAATGATATACGTGAGAAGAGCTATCACTTTGAGTACTTGAGTTCGTATCCCTCTCTCGCATTAGCATGAACCTAAACTAACTACTGCCTGTCGCTCGGAAACCGGAAACCGGTACACCTGGGCCTGACACTCCGGCCACTTTTCGTATATATACTCTTGGCGTAGCACTTCTTCGCCATCTATGATCTATGCACCTGCATCATCACATGAGTCGATGATATGCAACATATATAGTTGAGCAACAGAAAGAGACAGACTTGGCAAAAATAGAAACAACATATCATAAGCATAAATAACAAAGTTCATCATACCCAAAATGCCCTAACTAGAGTGATTTTCGCTAGTCGAGGAGGAGGACGGCTTAATTACATCACAAATAAAGTTTCACCGTGCATAACTGAAAGTTTTGTCATACAGAAAGTATGGACTAAACGGACACATTGTCAAATATCGACAATCACCCCATCATGTCATGCCATCCATCCATGTCAGGGAGATAGTCCTCGAGCTTAGTGAAAGGCTTCATGTCGAGACGCTGAGAGGCTATCCATGTTCGGACGTCTTCCCGCGACATTTGTCCTTCTCCGTAGAACATCCCTGTTTTTCCGACGACCTCCTTCATGATGATTTGGGCAAGTTCGCGCTAGATGTTATAGAACTCAGTTCGAAGTCGATGATCCTCGATATCTCCTATGTCCTTTGCCCATTGCAGAATATGGGCATCGCCAGATCTAGGTGACATGTGAAGGTTCTGGTGATCCCGTCTGTACTCCAACATGTGGTGTAGGACATAGAATCCATCAGTAAGAGAATCGTTCGGTTGCTGGATGCAGCAGAAGTCGGTCTTATGGCTGAAGGCGACCCTGCCGCCCCTTCTCTTCTTGTCCCTAACCTCTCCACCCCTTGCTTGGTAGTAAAACATAGCACTGTCGAGAACATCTTTGATGTGGGTGTAGCCTTTTTGTCAATGTTCTTCGACGAGTCCAAGTGAAGAGCGTGGGAGAATCGGGGGTAGAGGATGATGAGGACGGCGCGCCCACCGCTGCGCAAAATAAGTACACCTCAAATTAATTAGCCTCCACCATGAAAATGAATTATTGAAATTGAAGGAAGGATAGCAGCACGGATGACTTACACGGGATGATAAGGCACGAGAATCGCCTCCTTGTCCTTATTGGCGAGCATGAAACTGACGATGTAATCCCTCGCGTATTCACGGTGCTCTGAGCAGACTCCCAAGAAGCCCTCGTGCATGTAGTACGGGTCAGCGACACAGATATGACATATCTGCTCAACCCCAATGATGTAGTTCATGTGCAAGGCATAAAGGCGGACAAACGTAAAATCCAGCTTCTTCATGTGAAACATGTCGAATATGTAATCGAATCGGAGGAAGAACTTATCCGCGGATAAGCTGTTGATGTACGACATTTGTCGTGGAATGTTAACCACGTAGAGTGGGTATCCTGGATCTTTCAAGGTGATGAGGCCTTTCTCTACCCGCAGCACATCGTCATGAAGTCTCCTTAGATCGGCGAATCTGGCCCGTAGTGCTGTTGCAGGTAGGATTGGTTGACCGGGGATATGTCATTTATCTGCATCGGGGATATCTATATGGTCCTGAAGCCGAGGCTGCTGAGGCGGCTGGATCATAGAATCAACTTTTTTGCCTTTCCTCGCTCTCTTCCTAGACTTCTTTACTACCGGTAATTCAGGCACCGACTCATGACGCTCAAACCCTGAGGAGGCGCCAGTATAGACATACTGTTCAGCGCCATCGTCATCCTCATCCTCATCCATGGCAACGTGATCAGCGACTAATGGAGCCTCCTCCTTACCCCATCCGCTATCACCCAACCCGACACCCGACGCTAATTGGGTAGGTGGGGTGTTGATGTTCATACCTTGCTGAGGCTGCGTGCTCGTGGGTGTGCTCCCGGCCGCCTTCTGTTCGCCGATGGTGTACAATATGGTGCATGGGGTTTCGTCGGCCTGCAAAGAAAAGTCTGTGACGTGAGACATCCGAAAGGCAACGAAAATGGGAGATTATACATTTATATTGAAGGGGCCCGGTGTGATAGATACCATGAGGGCGTCGAGCTCAGCCAAAGACGAGGCACCACCGAGCACGTCCAGTGCGGGAGTCGGTGCGGGAGCCGTTGTGGGAGCCGGTGCGGGAGCCGGTGCGGGAGCAGGTGCGGGAGCCGGTGTGGGAGCCGATGCAGGAGCAGGTGCGGGAGCCGGTGCGGGAGCAGGTGCTCCCAAGAAGTTAGCAAGGGGAAAGTCCTCTGCATTTTTTTCTGGATTTTGCCTTGTCCAAGTGAAAATGCTCGTCACCAAGGAAGTAGACAAATCTGCAACCACCTGTTTTGCGGTAGCTACCGCTGTTGCGACTGTCTGAGATGATTTATTCTCAACCGCAATCTCAACCTTCTTGTCGATGTTTTCTTCAGTTAACCTCCGTCTTTCCTTTCTCTCCTCCGTGGTCTCACGGTAGTACTTCTTCCACGTGGCACCGTCTCCGACACCGTGCATGCGTCCATACGACGGTCGAGTATCCACCGGTTGTCGTTTCAATATGTTCAATGCCCGGTTGAATGGAGTGTCCCACTTGGGCCACGCCAATGCCTCAGACGGTGAGTCGCTTTCGGCCGCAATCTGGTGCTGCTCTCTCTGCCAAAGGCACAAGGATCGTTTACGAATATGACTAACGTGTGCAGTCGAATTGATCAGAAACTAAAATTACCAGCAGTCTCATGAACTCTGTAATGACCGGTGTTATCTCATAAACCTTCTTCACTGGGTCCCAACGGTGCCGGGCCCTCAGGACGTCACGCTCCTGCGGGACGGTGAAATCCGCCAAGGGGTCTGGGATGCCCAGACTCGCGGCTTTCGTGTCCTCCTTGGCCCATTTGGACCTCTTTCCGCCGTAACCATGACTTTCAAGGTGGTGGCTCCCAATGTTTCTCTTTTGAATCCCCTTCATGTACTTAGATTTTTTTTGGCAGCTTCGGCCTCGCAAGCCTCCTTGAATATTTGAAACTGCTCTTCCGTGATTGTTGGATTATCCTTTACAATCTCGGAGTAGGGTTCCTTGTCGAT
The DNA here is from genome assembly GCF_018294505.1 of Triticum aestivum. Taxonomy (NCBI): domain Eukaryota; kingdom Viridiplantae; phylum Streptophyta; class Magnoliopsida; order Poales; family Poaceae; genus Triticum; species Triticum aestivum. Next base: position 617,732,151 of record NC_057807.1, on the reverse strand, counting down.
GGTCTTTGCTTTCACTCGATTTTTCCAGGCGGCCAACGCGTCACTAAACTTGGTCATGGCGTGTTTGTTTATCTTCTTCATTGCCGGGTCCTCGTCTGGATCTTCATAATCCTTCTCATTCCGGCCCGGGAACAAGAATATCTGGTGAAACTTCTTTAGGAGGGAGCTCCTCATATTTTCTATCTTCTGAAGTTTCTCATTGTTGATGGTGGCGGTTGTCCGTACGATGCAACCTATTTGATTGTCGTCACACGCGCGCGCTTCCTCGGGCGCATTTGGCTCAAAATTGCCGTCGTCCACCTCCGTGACCACCAGTCTAGTAGTCCTGAGTTTGTTAGGAACCCGTTGCCTCTTTGCTTTCGGTTCTACACCGGCTCCGTTCCCTGAGGCAGCACCAGTCTCAGCGCCGGTCTCGATGCCGGTCTGAATCTCAGCGCCGGTCTCAGTCTCAGCACCGGTCTGCGTGTCGGTCTCAGTCCCCGATGCCACCGGTGGGCCCAGCAACAACATCGGTTGATCGGCGGTAAGGCTAAAAAATTCGTGTGCCGCCCGGTAGACGTCGTCGCAATCACCAGAACCCTGTCCTTCATCGTTGCTAGCCATGTTTCCTATGATTAAATCTAGTCAATTAATTCTAGACCTAATAAAATGAATAATGACATAAAGAAGGCTTATTGTTTTTCAGGAATGTTGACTCCTTCCTGGTGCGGAAAATCCCGGGCACTCGATATGTCCTAGTTTGTAGAACAAGTCATGCCAAAATTCACGGAAAATTTCGGCATGACCTTTGCTAAAAACTGGACAAATCGAGAACATGAAATTTGCCGGAACAGAAATGAATCAACATTCCGGCAAAACATAGGCCACTCAGCATCATTCCCTGGAAACAACAAAGCCACTTGGGCACAATCAAACAACTTCAATGAAAAGATATAACATGACCATTTCAATGAAAAATAAAAATTTCCTAAATTCTTTTCCTTGAAGAATAGTGGTCTTTTCAAAAATCAAAAACCTTTGCAAAATGACCTCACTAAACACTTCTCTGCCTAGGACAGAACCCAAATTATGTTGATCTAGCTATTCCTCTCTCTCACACAAACACACATTATTATCTCTAACCCTTCTCTGCCTAGGACAAAACCCAATTAAATTGCAAAGGAACTCCATTTCTCTAACCCGTCTGACCTAATGCTCTAAAATAAAATTTTCCTCTAACCTAGCCAACCTACTTAACCTAGCTTGTTAATCCAACGAACCTAATTAACCTACCTATTTAACCTAATTAGTTAATCAAGTTTACCTAAATAATTAACACTAATTAAACTAGTTAACGCAGCTAGTTCTCTGTCAAAGCCAAAAATACATTTTTGCACTAATTAACCTAGATAATTAACCTAATTAAACTAGTTAACCTGACTAGTTCACTGTCAAAGCCCTAACTCAATTTTTGCCCTAACCTAGATAATTAACCTAATTAAACTAGTTAACCTAACTACTTCTCTATCAAAGCCCTAACTAAAATTTTGCCCTAACCTAGATAATTAACCTAATTAAACTAGCTAACCTATGCATGAGAGAGAGAGAGAGGAGGGGTGGGGCTTACAGAGGATGGCTCCGGTGGTGGCGATAGAGGCAGTGGTGGCAAGGGAGGCAGGGGCGTCTGCGGTGACAGCGAGGGAGGCAGGGGCGTCTCCGATGACGGCGAGGGAGGCAGTTGTGGCGAGGAAGGATCCGGTGGCGTCGACAGCGACTCCGGTGGCGTTGACGAGGCCGCGCGGCTCCGTGGCGTTGGGCGCGGCTCCGGTGGCGTCGACGGCGCACGGCTCTGGTGGCGTCGACGTTGGTAGGAGACGGCGGCGAAGTGGGGCAACGGCTAATCGGGGAGACGGTGGCGCGCGAGGTGGGTTGAGGGATTTGGGGGAGAAGTGGTGGCCGGGGGAAACAGTTTTTTTGTTAAGTCAAACTTAGCGGTAGCGCATTTGGTAAAACGCGCTATTGCTAAGATAGCAATAGCGGTTTTTACAAAATGCGCTGCTGCTATATCTATGTAATTTTCTTCCATTTTTTAATTTCCTTTTCTGTTTCTATAGCGGGTGTCGGTGTCAAAACCGGCGGATCTCGGGTAGGGGGTCCCGAACTGTGCGTCTAGGCGGATGGTAACAGGAGACGTGGGACACGATGTTTTTACCCAGGTTCGGGCCCTCTTGATGGAGGTAAAACCCTACGTCCTGCTTGAATTATATTGATGATGTGGGTTACAAGAGTAGATCTACCACGAGATCAAGGAGGCTAAACCCTAGAAGCTAGCCTATGGTATGATTGTTGTTCGTCCTATGGACTAAAGCCATCCGGTTTATATAGACATCGAAGAGGGCTAGGGTTACACAGAGTCGGTTACAAAGGTAGGAGATCTACATATCCGTATCGCCAAGCTTGCCTTCCACGCCAAGGAAAGTCCCATCCGGACACGGGACGAAGTCTTCAATCTCGTATCTTCATAGTCTTGGAGTCCAGCCGATGATGATAGTTCGGCTATCCGGACACCCCCTAGTCTGGGACTCCCTCAGTAGCCCCTGAACCAGGCTTCAATGACGATGAGTCCGACGTGCATGTTGTCTTCGGCATTGCAAGGCGGGTTCCTCCTCCAAATAATTTATAGAAGATTGTGAACACCAGGATAGTGTCCGGCTCTGCAAAATAAATTCCACATACAACCGTAGAGAGAATAATATTACACAAGTTCAATCTGCTGACGTATTTTGTGGCGTAACGGTACACCACTACCAAGCCTTCAAATTGTTTTTATTGTTCCATCTCAGCGCGTTTAGCGAAGCGGTTTCCTTGGCACGTCCTGTCGAAGCAGAGATCATGTTCCCCTTATTCCGGGATTCCCATCAATACGGACGTGGGTAACCCAACCGCGCCTGTTGCCACGCCCCCTCCATCGAAGGCGGGTTCCAAACGGTCACGAGGACGGCTCTTGGTATTCTTCCTCTTTATAATGAGACCAAGGCCCGTTCTTTTTATTCAATCCTCTATCGAATCCGCCCCTCTCCCTGAGTTCCAACCCCCAGGGCTCCGAATTCAGGTACCTTCGATCCTCGACAATGTCCGGTCCTGTTCTACGAGGCCGGTGGATGCCCTCCTCCGTCACGGAGGAGGACGTGCTAAAGCTGAGAGATGCCAGGTATTTAACCTATGAGATTTCGCATAGGCTGCCTGCCCGAGGGCAAGTCATCCCAACTCCCGAGCCTGGCGAGATCGTCGTGTTCATGTCTCACTTCCGTTGGGGTTTAGGCTTCCCGACGGATCCCTTCATGAGGGGGATCATGTTTTACTATGGGCTGGAATTCCACGACCTGGCTGCGGAGTCCATCCTCCATATCTCATCATTCATTGTCGTTTGTGAAGCCTTCCTCCGCACCACCCCTCACTTTAGCTTATGGCTCAAAACCTTCAACATGGAGCCGAAGATGATTGAGGGGCGTCAGGCAGAGTGCGGCGGGGCGGTTATAAGCAAGAGGGCCGAAGCTCCATGGCCCAAGGGCTCTTTCCAAGAGGAGCTCGGCTTGTGGCAACAGGAGTGGTTTTATATCACCGCTCCCCGAGGCAGCAGGCAGAAGTCGCCGCCCGTCTTTCGCTCGGGCCCACCACAGCAGCTGACGTCATGGGTCAACAAGGGGCGTGACTAGGGGCCGCCCAAAGACGTCCCCCTGTTGCAGGACTGTATTCGAGTCCTCCAAGAAAGGGAGATCAATCTGGTCGCAGTGGTGCAGGTCATGTTGATCCGGCGCCTACTCCCTGCCAACGTCGCCCCCTCCGCCTGTGGGAATTTAATCCGGAGGGGCCGCGATCTCTTCAACACTTCATGGGTTTGACTCCCATGGAGATGTACAAATTGTTCTTTGGATCGCCAGAGACGCATCCAGAATTGACCGAGGACGCTGGCCTAAGCTGCAATCGCCCGGATACTCAAGTAAGTAGCCCTGTGTCCGGACACACCATCCATTTATTTATCATGAGCTTGCCTTTTAACCAACTATCCCTGGACAGGAGTGGATAGCGCAAGCAAAACTGATACGGTGTCCGGCCCCCCTCCCTGAGACCACGCAGGATCCCGTGTTAATCAAAATGTTGGAGGTTGCACCTTCAAATGAGGGCGAAGGGGGGCACGGGGAAACTGTCACCTCTGCCAAGGAGGTGTTTAGTAAGGGAGGAATCAAGAGTCCCTCCTTCCAGGGGGAGAAGTGGAACGCTTCCGAAGACCCGGAGGCCAAGGCCTCAAAGCGGGGAAAGAAATCTGTACCGGAAGGTCCTACGCCAGAAAGCGCCCCGGCCGTACTGTCTCCTCGGAGGAATCAGCCCTCTAACAAGCCGTAAGTAAAAAAGGGGGATTTTATAATTATTAGACACCCCTGCTTAATTTCTAAAGGTAATCGAAGTTTTTACCTTGTAGTTTGGATCTCAGCCCATCTCAGCACAGCTCATCTTCGGGAGACCTTCGTCCGGAGATGATGGAGACCGAAACGCCTCCATCTGCCGCCCCATAGCACGGGGCGAACGACCCTAAGGTGTCGTCGCGGAGGGTCTCCCCGAGTCCGGCGGGGCCGGAGAGTTCGGCACCCATTGGAGTACGGCCGGTGGAGCTGCAGGATTTGCTTAAGAGGGCGTCCATCTCGAAAGATCACCGCACATTAATGGGTAATGTGATTGAGAGGATCTCGTCCATGAAAGCGGGTTGTATGAGGCCGTCGGAAGTTTACTGACGGGATTTGAGGTACGCAAAAAATGACATACCTGTTGACAGTTTTGCACATGAAGTGCGCCCTGTATAGTAGCCCCTGAGACTTGGTATGCTGTCGAAAACGGCAGCATGCCTAGGATCATAATCTTAGTTATTAACTGTCTCCTTTCCTATGCAGGTGGCGGAACATTCGGTGGCCAGCCGGATGGATGGATTTGCCAAGCTGAAGAAGCAACTCGACCCTGCAGATGCGGACATCTCGATGGTCAATAAACGACTTGATGAGTCACAAGGTATGTGATTGCGCCACGGTCGCTTAGTAAGGGAGCTGATGCCCATTCCTTACAAGTTGTATGCTTGATGCAGATGGTGCTGCTGCTGTGGAAGACCTTTGAGCAGAACTTGCTCAGGCCAAGGAGCAAGCCAGAAAAAGCGAGGCGGTTGCCTTGAAGGCAGCGGAAGAGCTAGAAGCCAAGAAGGTTGCTCACTGCCGAAGCAGGGAGGAGATGGCCGGAATGGCCATGAAATTAAAAGTTGCTACCGACCGCCTGGAGGTTCTTGAAGGAGAACGCCGAGCGGAGCAAGAGGACCTGAAGAAGGCCGATGCCGAAGCCAAGGATGCCCGTAGTGCAATGCGTGCTATGAAGGAGGAACTGCGTCAGGTCGGAGACATTGTGGCTGGAAAGCCCTTTATGCTGCGTAGGAAGTTCACAGATCCAAAGTATGCTCAGCTGGGCCGATTGTACGGTGCGGAGGATCCTTACCTGGACTTGGCGGCGAGTGCAGCTGACGCAGTCGTGCACTTTCGAAGCCAGGAGGATCATGAAATGGAAGAGCTTTTCTGGTCTCAATTCCATAGTCCGGAGCGTCCACTTCCGTTGAGTGATCGGCTGGTTGAGTGGGCTAAGCTGAATAGATTGTCCGTACTGGCCATGACGGATGTGGTAACTCATCTGTGGCCGAAAAGGCCCAAGCCGAAGAGTTATTTTGGCTTGTTGCAGCAATTCCTTGGGGCAGTGCCGCATATTAAGGTGATGAAGCGGTCGGCATGCATAGAAGGTGCACGGATGGCTCTTGCCCGTGGTAAAACTTACTGGGCGGAGATGGATGCCACCGCTGTTGCATCCCGAGGTTCGGACAAAAGCCGATTCCCCACCGAGCATTACTTTGAGGAAGTCATGCAGGGCGCTCGTATAATAGAGTAGCAGTGCTCGAAAGATGTTATGTTTGAATGACATGTATGATTTCTATAATCATGTTTATAATGCAATGACTTTTCATACTTGTGTGTTCAAGTATTGAACTATCTCCTGTGCGGCCGTATATGTATGTATAATCTGAAAGATGGCAGTCTTTGGCTTCAGCCCCCACGCACATGGTGCGGGGGTGTTTGCAAAAAGAAAAACCCTTTTTCACACTTAATCCAACGTCTTGGTCCTTTTAAGGAGGTGATAGCATAGCAAACTAGGCAACCGGACTATAATGCTTTATCACTTTCACCTAGCCATAGGAGCTCGAATGTGGGGCTACTATATAGCCCCTGATGGCACCGCGCTTCCCCTGAACTTGAGGCGCGTATGTGCCTGACCGGGAAGCGATCCTTCATCAAAGCGGAGGAATTCTAAACATTCCAATGGTCGATCGAGTGGTTGACCAGTCTCTCACTATATCATGACAGTCAGTTTTCGGCTTTCTCTACTGAGGTGCTCTCCCGGTCGAACCGGGGCACAATCGCAGTAGTTTTCCTGGTGCCGCGTTAGCCGATGATACGGAACGTAAGGCAGCAAAACATAGGAGCCGGGCAAACCCAACATTTGACCAAAGACATGATTCAGAGCTGATGCATATAAGGCCTAACTCGAGACGCCGAACACTCCCTGAGGTGTTCGGTCTTTATAATATCGGGCAGAATAAAGCCCTAAGCCCCTAGTGTCCAAGTACAGGCGGGAACTTCTGACGCGGCCGATGCCAAAACGCCAGCCTCCTCCTCGGCTCTGGTAGGAAACCGGGGGATGTGTATCAAGAAGAGACAGTGAGAAAGGTTTACGCAGGGTCTTAATCTGAAAAGAATCCTTGCAACGGGTCCCTACTGCGCGTCTGCGCCTGTGTCTCCGTTGTGCTGTATCCTGGACGGGTGTAGCACGTGCTTCATCTGTAGAAGAGAAGGACTTAGTTTCTAAGAAATATCGTGCAAAAAGTGTATCAAAAATATAATATAATTTGGAAGATGAAGAAAGTTGAGCTTTATTGGCTTTCATCATTTATGCGCGCGGCCCCCTAAAAAAAGGGGGTATGCGGCTGGAAAGCCCCTTGCCGGACTCGTCTAACCATGTCCGAGGTCTAAATGACCTGTTTTTAGGGGCTTTGACCTGCAAGATCGGAATAATGTGTGGCTGTCTAGGCAGCCGCACATTCTCCGTGGTCGAGAGACATCTGGAGTTTTAAGAATATGCCACGTGGACCGGGCATTTTTAAGCGTAAGAGACGCGTAATGTGGTATTGCATTAAAGCGTGTGAAAGCTGCACGCCCCAGTAGTGCTTAAGGGCTACTGTTAAATGGGGCGATGGAGAGTGAGCTTTTCGCGACGGACGTTGTCGGATGAACCGAACACGACCTCTAGTGGTACAGAGCCTGTAAAATTGGCTTAAAAGGCCTGGCGTCACTCCTTTGAAGGAAGTGCTGCTATAGCGAATTTTGGTGGGTTCTATCCCCAGTCTGCGGACGGTGTCCTGGTATAGCAGGTGCCGCGCTGCGTGTTATCACGTGAAGTGAGTTCACTGTTTTGACTTCTAGTGGGAAAGTCTTTTGGTTTTCGGAGCGCTGCTTTTGGGTTTCGTCACTTTCACTTGGTGTGTCGAGCCCCTTGTGTTCGGCGTTAAGTCGGCCGGACTGCTTGAAGACCCAACAGTCTCTGTGGGTATGGTTTGCAGGCTTCCCGGAGGTACCATGTATTTGGCACAGTCTGTCCAGAATCTTGTTTAGGTTGGATAGCTCGTCACTGTTGTCCTTGAGGGGTAGTGTTTTGTAGTTCGGCCGAGAGCTTTTGAATCCGGCGTTGACTGCCGTACTATTTGGGCCATTTTCCTTATGCAGGCACTGATCTTTTCTGCATCGTGATTTCCCATTTCCATCCCTGATTTCAGATGTACTCGGGTCGCTGGTGCTGCATCTAGCCTGCCAGCTGTCTTCCCCTGCGCAAAAGCATGTCATGAGGCTTGTTAGTGCGGCCATTGTTCTTGGTTTTTCCTGGCCGAGGTGTCTGGCGAGCCATTCGTCTCGGACGTTGTGTTTAAAGGCTGCTAAGGCTTCAGCGTCCGGACAGTCGACTATTTGGTTCTTTTTAGTGAGGAACTTGTTCCAGAATTTGCGTGCTGATTCTCCGGGCTGTTGAGTTATGTGACTTAAATCGTCTGCATCTGGAGGCTGGACATAAGTCCCCTGAAAATTTGCTCGAAACGCATCCTCAAGCTCTTCCCAACTTCCAATCGTATTTTCTGGGAGGCTTTTAAGCCAATGTCGAGCCGGCCCTTTGAGCTTGAGGGGTAGGTATTTGATGGCATGGAGATCGTCTCCTCTTGCCATATGTATGTGTAGGATATAATCCTCAATCCAGACTCCGGGGTCTGTTGTTCCGTCGTATGCCTCTATGTTTATGGGTTTAAATCCCGCTGGAAATCCATGATCCAGTACCTCGTCGGTAAAACATAGTGGGTGTGCGGCGCCCCGGTATTTGGGTGTGCCGTTGTCTTCAAATGCTCGGCTGGTTGTGTTACTTCCTGGAGTCTTCTTTTTTGGCCCATAGATAGACCTGGCCGGGTTATCCTTTTTCTGAAGGTCTTTATGCTGATCATGTGCCGGCTTGTGTGTGGCGCCCCGTGTTGCTCTTGGCCTATCATATCGTCGTCTATCCGGCCAGGCGGCCCCTTTATTTTTTGACTGCAGGGGCTCGAAGGCCTCCTCGTCAAATTCGGGCAACAGCTTGCGCTTTGGGTAGCTCTTTGTCTGGTGACTAGTGCCATATTTATCTGCAGTGTTGAGTACTTTGCTCCATCTCATTCTGAGTGTGTCTTCCGCTGTTTTGAACTTCCGCTTTTGCTTCTTCAAACTTCTTGCAGTGGCGACGAGCCTGTTATGGAGATTCCTATGCTCTGGTGATGTGAGATCATCTTCGCCGGGGATGGGTTGCTTGTCCGGTTCATGTCCGGCTGGCTGCTTGCTGACGTGTGCGTCGTCCACTGCTTCGCCATGCTCTAGGGCTGGGTCCATATGGGTACCGTTTTTTTCGATGCCGGTATTCGGGCGGCGCTTGCGTTGCCGCTTTGTTTGTTTGTTGGGGGAGTTTTCCTTTGCAGCGTCCCGTTTTTCCTCATTGTCACTTCCTTTTGGTGTGTCCACCATGTATACGTTGTGAGCTGGGGTGGCTTTTTCGTGCCCGTTAGGCACTGGTTATTGGTCGTCTCCGGCATCGTCGTCCATACCATCGATGTCTTCGGAGTCGTAGTCTAGCATGTTGGTTAGATCGTCGATAGCGGCTACCGAGTGGGTGGTGGGTGGGTTTTGAATTTCTTCGTTGTCCGCATCCCAACCTTCTTGACCGCAGTCCGGCCAGGGCTCTCCTGATAATGAGAGATACTTTAGCGAACTCAAGATGTCGCCGAAAGGTGTGTGTTGAAAGATGTCCGCTGCGGTGAATTCCATGATCGGCGCCCAATCGGATTCGATCGGGGAGGGCGCGGGAGGTCCGGAGTCCGGCAGGGAGTCCGGCACCTCGGAGTCATGAGCTTCATGGGGGACAAGATAGGTGTTCGGCTCTATTGCCGTAGAGGTTGCAGCCCCGAGGCGGTGTCTAGCCATCCATCCTTGGTCTGCGTAGCCAGCTACGAGTCGAAGATCAGACTGGGTTCGAGTGCGGCCTCCAGGGTACTGTCGGGCTGCAGAGCTAAATCATGTCCATCATGACAGTACGGCACGCTCGGCTGTGGCTCGAATCCGTCGAGGATCATGTCCCCGCGGATGTCATTCATGAAGTTCAAACTTCCAAATCTGACCTGACGGCCAGGGGCGTAGCCTTCGATCTGCTCCAGCTGGCCAAGCGAATTGGCCCGCAGTGCGAAGCTGCCGAATACGAAGATCTGTCCGGGGAGGAAGGTCTCACCCTGGACTGCATCGTCATTGATGATCGAAGAAGCCATCGAGCCTATCGGTGACGACACAGAGGAACTCTCAATGAAAGCACCAATGTCGGTGTCAAAACGGGCGGATCTCGGGTAGGGGGTCCCGAACTGTGCGTCTAGGCGGATGGAAACAGGAGACGTGGGACACGATGTTTTTACCCAGGTTCGGGCCCTCTTGATGGAGGTAAAACCCTACGTCCTGCTTGATTAATATTGATGATGTGGGTTACAAGAGTAGATCTACCACGAGATCAAGGAGGCTAAACCCTAGAAGCTAGCCTATGGTATGATTGTTGTTCGTCCTATGGACTAAAGCCATCCGGTTTATATAGACACTGGAGAGGGCTAGGGTTACACAGAGTTGGTTACAAAGGTAGGAGATCTACATATCCGTATCGCCAAGCTTGCCTTCCACGCCAAGGAAAGTCCCATCCGGACACGGGACGAAGTCTTCAATCTCGTATCTTCATAGTCTTGGAGTCCGGCCGATGATGATAGCTCGGCTATCCGGACACCCCCTAGTCCGGGACTCCCTCAGCGGGGGTCTAGGACACGCGCTGCAGCTACGTTAGCTATAGCGCCTCTTAGAAACACACACTGCTGCTATGCCTTCCTCCGTTTTTTCTCCTTTTCATTTATTTTTCTTTACATTTTATTTTTTTCCTTTCTCATTTTTCTATTTCTTTCATTTTCATTTACTTTTCTATTTGGTTTTCATCTTATTTTATTTCTGTTAGTAGTAGCGCTCTTCTTAGGAAACGCGTTGCTACTTATGCCCTAGCGGTAGCGCGTTTCTTCCAAGCCCGCTACTGCTATGCGTAGCCTATCATTCTAGCAATGGGAATATTAGTAGTAGCGCTTTTGCCACTACACGCGCTACTGCTAAGGTTGTATCTGTAGCACGGTTTTTCTGCAATCGCTTCTGCTATCTAGCACTAGCGCCCTTTTTTGACCCGCGTTGTTGCTAAATTTCTGTGTATAAGGTTTTCCCTAGTAGTGTTACTTGGGCGTCTAAGCGATTGCAGCTTAGGCCCGCATCCTCGGTGGTGTCCGGACACTTTACTTGTGGTCCAAAGAATAATTTACACATTCCTTCGAGCCTCAGGCCGAAGAAGTGCTTAATAGTCTGCGGACCCTCCGGATTAAACTCCCACATCTGGAGAGGCTGACGTTTGCACGGCAGCGTCCGCCGGATTGGCATCACTTGCATATGCTGACAAGATTTATGTCTCTCTCTATGAGCTCCCGGATACGATTCTGCAGTTCTGGTACATCGCCAGCAGGCCCATAATTCTGTCCTATGTCGGTCCAAGACGCTGACTGTGATGGAGGGCCCGAGCGGAACTCGGGGGAGGCTGCCCACTTTGTGCCTCTGGGAGCCGTGACATAAAACCACCTCCGTTGCCACACATCGGACACTTCCAGAAAGGATCCCTCTGGCCATGGGGCATCGACGTTCTTGCTTATTACAGCACCTCTGCACTCCGCATGTCGTCCCTCGATCATCTTCGGTGTCACATTGAAGGTCTTGAGCCATAAGCCAAAGTGTGGGTTGACGTGGAGAAAGGCCTCGCACACAATAATAAACGACGAGATGTGGAGGATGGCGTCTGGAGCCAAATCATGAAAATCAAAGCCGTAGTCACTTGGATGATGAACTCCGGACAAGAAAGATGAATAACTTGGAACCGAGAATTGCTTATTGATGAACAAACTCCAGAAGAAGGAATTAATCACTTGGATGAAACAATAATAAGAATTATGTTATGCGTATCCTTCACCAATTTAAATTGATGACAAGCAACAGATTTGCATACTACTTATTCTTCTTGAGGGATTGAAAAGAGATATAGCGCCAACTTGAAGAAGTTATTGATGGGACCACCGGTGGGATTGGAAACAACGAATGAAATGATATGGTAGCAAAGGAAGAGGAATCTTGAACGAACCACCGTAAGAATTGAAAATGAAAGTAGCAAATGGACAATTCATCAGGAAGAATTGGGAAATGAATGAAGATACTTGAGGGGATTTAGATACATGAGAAGGAAGAGGCCATGAACTGATTAGAGGGTATTTGAACGATGCGCCGGTAAGATTTGGAGAACGATAGCTACACGCTGAGAATGAAGGATTATGACATGATGGCCTTCGGAGGAAAGAAATGGAAACAACTCATGAAATGCTCCGGATGGGTGAAAAGAATTTCTCACGATCGAAACAAATATGGGGATGGCATGAAGCTAGAACCATGAATCTTCAAGAGAGTGGACCAAGATTTTAGGAGAAATCTCTTCCTCGGTCTTTTGATGTTGAGAATGATGATGAGAACCACCATGAATTGTTGAGATACTCCGGGAGAATGAAAAACAAAGAGGTTGAGCCAACAATGAAAAATATTTTGAAAACGATCTTGGAAAACATCTGACTGATGAAATTCATTCTTACGTCAAACTTCAAAAAGAATTTGGGAATGGCTTCGAGAAAATTAGAAGAGTCAAGTAAGATCCTGGGAAAAGACCTGTGGGTTAGGGCCCACTCGAAAGAAACATTGTTGAAGGATTGCTTGAAATAGAGATTGCACCGATTGAATTAAATAGCTTGAATGAGATAAAAACCTCGAAGTACTCAAACGGGTTAAGAATGGAAACATGATTATTCTGAGATATCTTTAGGACTCCGAATACAAATAGAGAGAGGTGAGCAATTAAGAGGGCCTTGGATAAGAAATTCACATGGGAAGATATGTGAAACAAAAGGAAGAGATATGATCAACACCAAAGCTTGAAATTAATCCACCGGAGAAGAAAAGAGATGAAGAATAATGAACTTGAAGCTCCTGGGGTACTTCATGATAATCACCGGGTAAGAACATTGATTGGAAAAAATGAAGAGACTTCACACAATAAAATGGATAGTTGACTCAGAAATCTGAGTCCTTGAAGAAAAAGGGTGGGAGGGCGGGAAAACAAACACAACTTGGGGACGGATGAAACGAACAATGTTGGGAAACTGAGAGGTGATCTTGGGAATGTTGAAATGATCGGATCCCTTGAAGAGAAGCACGCCGGTTGGAAAGAGTTGGGATGACAATCTTGATAAATAAGAAGGATTAGTATTCACATCGGAATATGAGAACACCGCTTAGGAAAGGTATGGAATCAACACCTGACATCGAAGCAACTCGAATACCACAAATATAACAAAACAAAGGATTTGGCTTGCAGAATAAGCCGGAACAAATACATATGATAGAGATTTACCCAATCCCATATCATGCATCTGTCAGAAAGATATTCTAGGAGCTACTTGAATTCCCACCTATAAAACTCCTGAAACTTTCTGGTTATGTAATCTGGTGTTGGGGATACAGGGGAAGCATAATATCTCACTCAAACTAACAATCCCTACATCCACCTGTATCCATCCGTCAACACATAACCAATAAAACTCCGGAAATCGTGTACCTCAACCTTCGAAAAGCATCCGTTATACGAGTTATGGCAATACTCCCGAACTCCCCAGTACTGGGTGGCGTCGAGGTTATCTCACCAACAACTGCATAAAAGATATTTTCGATGTCGGCAAAACTCAGGTATTCCAGAACTGCAATGATAAAATTATGACAACAACACCTCGGAGCTCAACTCCCCGGGACACTGCCACAACCCCTAAATGTCAGGAGACACCAAGAACAATGTTCTCATCATAATAATATCAGAACGATCCCAAGATACCCGCGTGATCCTAAAAAAATTAGTGAAATTTGAGGAGAGGAAAGTCAAAACATCTACGTCAGGAGGCCTCACCAAAGCGACGAAGGGACTGAGGAGTAAAAAGAATCCTACTCTCCTATATATATAATCCTAAGACTCAAAACATTTTTGTTCTAGACTCAACAACGTCAGCGATTCGATCAAGCAGGGGGCTCCTAAGTCGGGGATGGCTTTGATACCAACTTGTCACGCCCAATATGCGATACTATCCTAAAGAGACTCGAAGGTCCCACCAAGGATAGAACCGCATATTGATACGCTTTTGCAAGGTGGATATCATTACATGAAACCATTACATAATAGGTGGGGATACATACATAAGGCACAAACGCCCCAAGAATACATCAACATCATACAAGAGATCAACATCTGACTACGGATGGTACACAAACAGAAACTCAAACAATATCCACCCTACTAGCCCAGGCTGCCGACCTGGAACCTATCCCCTGATTGAAGAAGAAGCAGAAGAAGAACTCCAAAACAAGTAAACATCGCTCTCGCGTCATGATCATTGCATAACCTGTACCTGCAACTGTTGTTGTAGTAATCTTTGAGCCACGAGGACTCAGCAATCCCAAAACCCGCGAGATGAAGACTATTTAAGCTTATGGGTAGGAAGTGGTAATGAGGTGGAGTTGCAGCAAGCACTAAGCAAATATGGTGGCTAACATACGCAAATAAGAGCGAGAAGAGAAGCAACGGAACGGTCGAGAAGCTAGAAGTGATCAAGAAGTGATCCTGAAACTACTTACGCACAATCATAACACAACGACCATGTTCACTTCCCGGACTCCGCCGAAAAGAGACCATCACGGCTACACACACGGTTGATGCGTTTTAATTAAGTCCAGTGTCAAGTTCTCTACAACCGGACATTAACAAATTCCCATCTGCCACATAACCGCGGGCACGACTCTCGGTAGTTAATACCCTGCAGGGGTGTCCCAACTTAGCCCATCACAAGCTCTTACAGTCAACGAAGGATATTCCTTCTCCCAGGAAGACCCGATCAGTCTCGGAATCCCGGTTTACAAGACATTTCGACAATGGTAAAACAAGATCAGCAAGACCACCCGACTGTACCGACAAATCCCGATAGGAGCTGCACATATCTCGTTCTCAGGGCACAACGGATGAGAAATCTGTAAAACTAAAACCAGACCTCAAGTTTCCCTAAGGGGGGGCTACAAAGGGCTCTAGTTTGGACCAACACTCAGAGGAGAACTGGCCCGGGGGAGGGGGTTTCAATAAAGATGACCCTTGAGTCTGCAGAACCAAAGGGAAAAAGGCTTAGGTGGCAAATGTTAAAACCAATGTTGGGCCTTGCTGGAGGAGTTTTATTGAAAGCGAACTGTCAAGGGGGTCCCATAAATCACCCAACCGCGTAAGGAACGGAAAATCAAGGAATATAACACCGGTATGACGGAAACTAGGGCGGCAAGAGTGGAACAAAACACCAGGCATAAGGCCGAGTCTTCCACCCTTTACCAAGTATATAGATGCATTAATTAAATAAGAGATATAGTGATATGCCAACATAATCCTGTCCATCATAGGGCAATCTTCAAATTCACCTGCAACTAACAACACTATAAGCGGGGCTGAGCAGGAGCGATAACATAGCCAAACAACGGTTTGCTAGGAAGGGTGAAAAAGGTTAGAGGCTGGCATGGCAAATTGGGAGGCTTGAAGAACAAGTGATAGGTAGCGCAGCATAGCGATAGAACGAAGCAACTAGCATAGCAATGATAGTAGTGAGATCCAGGGTAGCGGTCATCTTGCCTGAAATCCCGCAAGGAAGAAGAACGAGTCCATGAAGAAGATGAACGGATGAAGCCGAACCAAGCGTAGTTGAACGAATCCTCACGTTCGCAACGAAACAGGAACTAACAAGAAGGAGCACAACCGGAAAGAAGGAAACACACGGTAAACACACAAGCATAAACATGGCATGATGCACAACCATGGATGATGCATGTCCGGTTTAAATAGGCATGGCATGGCAAAGTGCAACAAACAATACTACAAATTAAGTGGAGCTCAATATGCAATGAGTTGCATATTGACAAAACACCACATTCAAGTTATTTAGTTCTCTCCCGTTTATGTACCCAACAATATTAAATGTTGTTAAACATGGCAAGAGGTGAAGCATAAGTAAACTAACTATTTAGGCAAGTTTAAATGAGGCCGAAACAACAAACAACAATTCCAGAAAATCCCCATATGTCATTTAGCAATTTAATGCAAACACAATTTTAATCATTTTAAATGTTGTTATCATGATACGAATGACATATGCAAGTTTTATGCCATTTATGAAAATGTTGACATGAGCATGTTATGAAGCATTTGGTCGCCATGGAGGAACAAAAGGGGTGCCACGGCAACTACAACGGAAATGGTGCCACGACAACATTTCGGTGACCTGACAACTCATTGAGACACCGACGCAAAAGAAAGTGTGGATGAGTGTGTCATGCAAAAGGTGGTGGGGTGATCCTGGTAACCGGGTTCCCACGGGTCGACGGCATGGCAAACGAGGAGGAACGTGCATGAAGCAAACGGGCATGGTGCAAACATACGTTTCATCTCAAACAACATGCATTCCCCCACGGGTCATCATCTCGGTGGTGGCCAGAGGAAAGTGGTGACGCGCGTGTCACAGGAGAGGTGGCACGAAGCAGGAGGTTGCCGGCAACGATGCACAAGGGCACATCCATGATTGTGGTGTCACGTGTGATGCGTGTGACAACACGGGAGGAGCCAGGGAGGAGAAGACAAGGCGAACCATGGCGACATCCTGATGCTGCTGCGATCGGGCGTGAGCGCTATAGCTGCAAGCGTGTGCATGCTGGGAGACTTACAAGGAGGCGGAGAAGAGGCGTATCGCGCCGGGGAAGACGGAGGAAGATGGAGGGCGGCGCTAGAGAGAGGAGACCCAGCGCGAGGCACGCGCATGCTGGAGATAAGCGACGGTCGCGGCAGCGGCGTCCATGGGAATCAGGCACGGCGCGCGGGAGGAGGAGGTGAGGCAGAGGAGGCGCACGGGCGCAGGCGACGGAGGGTTGCTGCGGAGGCTGGCGTCCATGGCAAAAGTGGAGGCGCACGGACGACAGCAAGGGAGGGTCGCTGGAGTTGGCCGCCCCGATGGGGTTACGGAGGCCGGGCATGGGGCTCTGCTCCTCTCTGTGTGTGGCAGCGAAGGAGGAGGACAATGGGGAGAGGGGTTCGAGAGGAGGGGGTTCGGGCAAGGAAGGCAGGGCCGACAGGAAGGTGCAGAGGCTCGGTACGGGCGGAGTAGAGGAGGCGAGGCGGACATGGCGCGTGGAAGGAGGATGGAGGGGATCGAGGAGGGAAGGCAGCGAGTAGGGCGATGAGGAGGTTGGAGATCGCGGGCGAGGAGGAGTCAGGGAGGAGAAGGGGCGCGTAGCTCGTCACGGTAGGTGGGTCGCGCGGCGGCTGTTGCGTGAGGCGCCATGGGGATCGAGCGCGAGGAGCTCTCGCTCCTCTCTGTGTGTGTGCGTGCTAGGGTTAGGAGGGAGTGGATGGGCCTAATGAGGTGGGATGGTGCTGTGGGCTAGGACGCCCAGCTGGGCTGGACTGGTGGGATGGCTGTATCTCTCTCTCTCTCTCTCTCTCTCTAAACTCTTAGCATAAAAAAGGAGAAGAAAATAAAGGCTAGGAGGAGAGTTTGGGCATGGGGATTATTTTCCCGAACTCGCAAAAATGAGCTCGATCTAGGAAAATAAAAGAGGCATGATTGAAAGATTTAAATCCAAAACCATTTGAATTTCATTCGAATGGTACGGACTAGGATTCCGTTTTGGAAGAGTCCAAAAATGTTGAGAATTTAGGAGGAGCCTTGATAAAAGGGAAAAGAATTATAGGCAAGGTTACAGAGTCAAAACTCGAAGAAGGAAAGTCCAAGGGATTTAACATGCACGTCTATTGTGGTAAATTCCAAATTAGTGGAATATAATAATAGCTCCATAAATACTAGGAGGATATGTTATAAAGAGAAATCACCATGTGAATTCCCTCGATTTAAATAGATCAAAAGATCTATGCAATTTATTTAGTTGAGGTTTAAAAATTAAATGACATGCTGGCATAATGACATGATGCAATGCAAAAATAAATAGAGCATGCACAAATAAAAACACATGGAGGTCACAAGAATATGGAAGTCTTCTGGATCGTCGGTCTTGGGGCATTACACCGTCCGACAACTCTGCTTGGACAGAGGTGGATGGCGGAGCAGGCGGGCCTCCCCCCGTCAAATGTGGCTGCTCAACAGACCCTGGAGCTTTAAAGGCCTCCAGGACCGTGTCCGGCTGCGGGCCCAATCTAAGATCGCCCTCGTCATCGACAAGCATGGGAACCGCTGCTCCCATATATCCGGCCCCAGAGATATGCCCCCTGGTCCGGGTCCCGCTGAGACGACACCTTGGCGTCGCGCCTAGGCTTCGGGGAAGGTGCCTTTGGAGGCGTCTCGCTCTCCAGGGCGTCTGAGCTCAGCGAACCCTCCGATGAGGACTGTCTGCCGTGGGTCCTCGCCGGGCTGCACAAAGTATGGCGATAGTTGAGCTACTACATCCTAATGACCTCGGGCATGTAGGCGTGTTCGGATTTCGTATACTCACGACTTTACCAGGGGCTGGGCCCTGGGATCCCACTCCAGGCTGCTATGGGCAGCCGTGGAGGACGCTTCCGGGAAGGAACCTTTCCCCCTCTTTGGTGATTTTGCCTCCAGTGATGAGGACGCCATCCTTTTCTCCCCTCCCCCTATGGAGGGCTCGTCTTCTTCCTCCTCCTCTTCGTCTTCAAAGGAGGGATGGCTGCTGGAGTCTTCGGATTTTTCGTCTGAAGTGTCGCGGCGACGGAGGCCGCTTCGGGTCTTCTTGACCTTCTTGGGGTCCTCTTTCTTCGGCGCCTCGTAAGGCGCCGGGACCAGCATCTTCTTTAGAAGAGGTCCCGCCGGTTCCTCCGGCAGCGGGGCCGGACAGTAGATCCACCCCGCCTTTTTCATCCATTCCTGGGATTATTGTAGGAAGCATGATAAAAGCGTCTCCCCTGGGACATACCAGCTAAAAATAGGTAGACAGAGGCAAACAATGACTTACCGGACTGGCAGAGCGGGATAGTTGATACCCGCGGTCCTCGGTGGAGCCCGACCATGGTTTGCCGGACTTGAAGAGCACCTTCCAGATTTCCTTGTGGGAGGAGCCATAGAGCTCCCGTAGGGTCTGGTGCTCGGTTGGGTCGTATTCCCACAAAGTGCAGGCTTGACGCTGGCAAAGGAGAATCAGGCGGACTAACATCACCTGGACTATGTTAACAAGTTTGACATCCTTATCGACCCTGCGCTGGACCCGTGTTTGGAGCACCGATAGCTCGTCGGACGAGGACCAGCTCAGGCCCTTCTCAGGCCCCAGAGGGGCTCCAGATCTGAATTCAGGAGCAGTGGCCCACTTTCTGCCGCGCGGTTCGGTGATGTAGAACCACTGCTGTTGCCACTCCTTGACAGAATCATTGAAGGCACCCGTTGGCCATGTGACCTTAGGCATCTTGCTCACCATAGCGCCACCGCACTCGGCGTGCTTGCCGCTCACCACCTTGGGCTTCACGTTGAAGATCTTCAACCATAGACCGAAGTGGGGCAAAATATGGAGACAGGCCTCACACACGACGATGAACGTCGAGATGTTAAGCAAAGAATTGGGGGACAGATCATGAAAACCAATCCCATAATAATGCATAATGCCACGAACAAAAGGATGAAGGGGAAACCCGAGCCCACAGACAAAATGAGGAAGGAACACGACCCTCTAGTGGGGCTCTGGAGTGGGGATGATCTGTCCCACCGGTGGAAGGCGGTGGCCGATTTTCTTGGCCAGGTACCCGGCCTCTCGGAGCTTTTCGATATCCCTCTCCTGGACAATGGAAGCCATCCATTTGCCTCTTGCTCCGGATCTGGACATCTTCGGAGAAACTCTCTTCGGTGGAAGAGTACTTGGGCGCTAGGGCTCGAGCAAAGGGGAATGGACTAGCGGAAGGGAAAGGCGTGGGTGAAGAGGAAGAGACCTTATCTCTTCATAGAGGAAGTAGAAGCTTTTTGTGCCTTCCCATTTTCCTGGTGGAACTCCGCTCGTTCCCCATTCGCCGCGATTAGCGGTGTGGTTGGGCTACCCGTGCCCGTGTTACTAAAAATCCCGTGATAGGGGGACATGATCTCTGCTTCGATGAGATGTGCCGAGGAAACCGCCTCGCAATATGCGCTGTGGCTAGTTGTGAGAAAACGGTTCGAATAATGACTCGACCGTAGTGTCGTGTCACGTTGTTGTCAGCAGATTATATTTGTGAAATATCATTCCCTTTACGGTGGTCAATGAAGATCATCTTGCGGATCCGGACATGATTTAAGTGTTCAATAATTACTTTGGAATATTAGGAGATGGAACCTGCCTTGCAATGCTGAAGACAAACTGCACGCCAGACTAGTCGTCATTGAAGCCTGGTTCAGGGGCTACTAAGGGAGTCCTGGATTAGGGGGTATCCGGACAACCAGACTATATACTTTGGCCGGACTGTTGGACTATGAAGATACAAGACTCAAGACTTTGTACCGTGTCCGGATAGGACTCTCCTTTGCGTGGAAGACAAGCTTGGCGATCCGGATATTAGATTTCCTTCTTTGTAACCGACTCTGTGTAAACTCTAGCCCCCTCCGGTGGCTATATAAACCGGAGGGTTTAGTCCGCATGAGGATGATCATAACATTCATAATCATCATAGGCTAGCTTCTAGGGTTTAGCCTCTACGATCTCGTGGTAGATCAACTCTTGTAATACTCATATCATCAAGATCAATCAAGCAGGAAGTAGGGTTTTACCTCCATCGAGAGGGCCCGAACCTGGGTAAACATTGTGTCCCTTGCCTCCTGTTACCGTTAGCCTTAGACGCACAGATCGGGACCCCCTACCCGAGATCCACCGGTTTTGACACCGATAGCGGGGCTGCCTACTTCCGCCTCCCACCGCTGGCTACACCTCAGCGCACGCATTGCCGCCCCACCGTATCCGAAATCATCAGCCGACGTACGAGGCCTCACTGTCGTCCTCCGCGCGCTTTGGTGCGCTCGCCGCGGCGCCAACCTCTCGTGTTGTCAACATGGTCAACAAACAACAACAATTGGTAGAAGTACGTGGAGAGGATGACAGTAGGGGCCCACCATGTCAGCGTATGGAAAATAAAATGCTTCCTCCTAGTGTTTTCCTGACATCTGGGACCCACGACATTGTGAGCGTATAGAGTCAATAGACAAGAGAACAGAACAAGATTGGCTGACACCTGGGACGTAGCTGCTCGAGCAGTATTTTTTTGTTATTGTTGAGACAGAGCAGGGTTTGAACTGGGTTGTGGCTCGTCTAGCCCAGGCTTATATTTTATGTTCACCATGTGACCAACCCAGCTATTTTTTCTTTGTGAAAATGAACCTAGTTTATTTTTTCTGAAGAATATCCAATCCAGGCCTACTTATTTTTCTATGCCCTGATGGGCTGCAACTCTTTTAAGATGCCTGCAAATCTTCAAAGTAATATGAAATGGGTTGTAAATATAAAAACAGATGAAAAATTGGCAATTACTTTATAATTTTTGAATTTTTCACATTTTCAAATTCCTATTTCACTGGGAATTAACCTAATTTAAAGATATCTTCAAAGTACTTTAAATCTGGCTCAACATTTTGGTATTAAAAATAGTTTGGAACTCACAGAAATATGCGTGCCCTGGCCAACCAAAAAAACAAACTGCAATAAATTGCATAAGAAGTTGCAATGAGCTATATATAAATTATTAAAAAAAGAGGGAATGGTCTGACTTGTGGGCCTATTAAGCTGACGCGTATGCAAGATCTTTTTAGTTATTATATACGTCAAAAACGGTTCTAGCAGATGTAACCGTTGGATGTCAATCCAAGTGTCATCGTGTTTCTTCAATCTCTGATCTTCTTGCTCCAACCGCCAAATCCAGCGCCGGTGGGACCGCCTGCTCCCGCCTCCCGTGGCCGGCTGTGCTGCTGCGCAGGCCTCACCGCCTCCTACTACTCCCACTGCTGGCCAGGGCATCCCTCTACTCACCCACACCCCCTGTTATTCTGCGACGGCGGCAGCCTCACACCGCAGCCGAACCAGTGAACCCTCGTACTCCTCTCCACGCGGGCTCCCACTGCCGCATCTTCCCTGACTCCATGTCGTCCCCTTCCTAAGCCTCGTCCTCGTCCACCGCCATGGTGCTCTCGGCGCGGCCTGGTCAATGTGGTCAATGACCGACTTCCATCGGAAGAGTACTATACGTGGAGAGGCTGACAGCTGGGTCCATGGCAGCCGCAAGGAAGTGCCTCCTTATTACGCGCAAAATAATGATTCCTCCACCTAACAGTAGGGACCCACCGGACGGGCCACCGTATTTCGCGAAAAAAACGTCC